>NC_064637.1:27560106-27721743 GCF_023864275.1 Schistocerca cancellata | reverse complement strand
GCAAGAGTGGTAACTAGGGGGGGGGGACAAGAAGACGACAAGTTGTTATTCTATTGGTATGTAGTGTCTCTTTATAGCCTTTTAAAGATTGTTCTTTCAAGTTCATCTTAGAACGTAGGATTTTATTTCGAAAGTGAAGTAAATCTTTCCTTTCTCACAGCAGGGGTTTTCACATTCCAAGGCTGCAATTTTAATTTGCCCATCAACTGGGCTTTTGTGGAAATGACACACAACCAGCTGCATGATGTCCGCAAGAGTGGAAACCCGGCTGGGGGGGGGTGGGGGGGGGGGGGGGGAACAAGAAGGCGACAAGTTTTTATTCTATTGGTATGTACTGTCTCTTTATAGTGTTTTAAAGATTGTTCTTTCAAGTTCATCTTAGAACGTAGGATTTTATTTCCAAAGTGTAGTAAATATTTCCTTTCTCACAGCAGGGTGTTCACATTACAAGGCTGCAATTTTTATTTGCCCATCAAGTGGTCTTTTGGCTGAAATGACACACCACCACCAGCATGATGTCCGCAAGAGTGGCAACGAGGGGGGGGGGGGGGGAAGAAGACGACAATTTGTTATTCTATTGGTATGTACTGTCTCTTTATAGTGTTTTAAAGATTGTTCTTTCAAGTTCATCTTAGAATGAAGGATTTTATTTCGAATGTGAAGTAACTCTTTCCTTTCTCACAGCAGGGTGTTCACATTACAAGGCTGCAATTTTTATTTGCCCATCAACTGGGCTTTTGGTGGAAATGACACACAACCAGCAGCATGATGTCCGCAAGGGTGGAAACACGGCTGGGGGGGGGGTGGGGGGGGGGGGTAGGGGGAACAAGAGACGACAAGTTGTTATTCCATAGGTATGTACTGTCTCTTTATAGTGTTTTAAAGATTGTTCTTTCAAGTTTATCTTAGAACGTAGGATTTTATTTCCAAAGTGTAGTAAATCTTTCCTTTCTCTAGGCAGTGTGATCACATTACAAGGCTGCAATTTTTTATTTGCCCATCAACTGGACTTTTGGTGAAATGACACGTCACCAGCAGCATGATGTCCGCAAGAATGAAACAAGGGGGGGGTGGGGGGCACAAGAAGACGACAAGTTATTATTCTATTGGTATGTACTGTCTCTTTATAGTGTTTAAAGATTGTTGTTTCAAGTTCATCTTAGAACGTAGGATTTTATTTCCAAAGTCTAGTAAATCTTTCCTTTCTCACAGCAGGGTGTTCACATTACAAGGCTGCAATTTTTATTTGCCCATCAACTGGGCTTTTGATGGAAATGACACACCACCAGCAGCATGATGTCCGCAAGAGTGGAAACGAGGGGGGGGGGGGGGGGGGAACAAGAAGGCGACAAGTTTTTATTCTATTGGTATGTACTGTCTCTTTATAGTGTTTTAAAGATTGTTCTTTCAAGTTCATCTTAGAACGTAGGATTTTATTTCCAAAGTGTAGTAAATATTTCCTTTCTCACAGCAGGGTGTTCACATTACAAGGCTGCAATTTTATTTGCCCATCAACTGGGCTTTTGATGGAAATGACACACCACCAGCAGCATGATGTCCGCAAGAGTGGAAACGAGGGGGGGGGGGGGGGGGGGGGGGGGAGAAGACGACAAGTTGTTATTCTATTGGTATGTACTGTCTTTTTATAGTGTTTTAAAGATTGTTCTTTCAAATTCATCTTAGAACGTAGGATTTTATTTCTAAAGTGTAGTAAATCTTTCCTTCTCACAGCAGGGTGTTCACATTACAAGGCTGCAATTTCTATTTGCCCATCAATTGGGCTTTTGGTGGAAATGACACGCCACCAGCAGCATGATGTCCGCAAGAGTGGAAACGAGGGGCGGTGGGGGGCACAAGAAGACGACAAGTGTTATTCTATTGGTATGTACTGTTTCTTTATAGTTTTTTAAAGATTGTTCTTTCAAGTTCATCTTAGAACGTAGGATTTTATTTCCAAAGTGTAGTAAATCTTTCCTTTCTCACAGCAGGGTGTTCACATTACAAGGCTGCAATTTCTATTTGCCCATCAATTGGGCTTTTGGTGGAAATGACACGCCGCCAGCAGCATGATGTCCGCAAGAGTGGAAATGAGGATGGGGGGGGAGGGGGGAACAAGAAGACGACAAGTTGTTATTCTATTGGTTTGTACTGTCTCTTTATAGTGTTTTTAACGATTGTTCTTTCAAGTTCATCTTAGAACGTAGAATTTTATTTCCAAAGTGTAGTAAATCTTTCCTTTCTCACAGCAGGGTGTTCACATTACAAGGCTGCAATTTCTATTTGCCCATCAATTGGGCTTTTGGTGGAAATGACACGCCACCAGCAGCATGATGTCCGCAAGAGTGGAAACGAGGGGGGGTGGGGGGCACAAGAAGACGACAAGTTGTTATTCTATTGGTATGTACTGTCTCTTTACAGTGTTTTAAAGATTGTTCTTTCAAGTTCATCTTTGAACGTAGGATTTTATTTCCAAAGTGTAGTAAATCTTTCCTTTCTCACAGCAGGGTGTTCACATTACAAGGCTGCAATTTTTATTTGCCCATCAACTAGGCTTTTGGTGGAAATGACACACCACCAGCAGCATGATGTCCGCAAGAGTGGTAACGAGGGGGGGGGGGGGGGGAGGGACACAAAGAGACGACAAGTGGTTATTCTATTGGTATGTACTGTCTCTTTATTGTGTTTTAAAGATTGTTCTTTCAAGTTCATCTTAGAACGTAGGATTTTATTTCCAAAGTGTAGTAAATCTTTCCTTTCTCACAGCAGGGTGTTCACATTACAAGGCTGCAATTTTTATTTGCCCATCAACTGGGCTTTTGGTGGAAATGACACGTCACCAGCAGCATGATGTCCGCAAGAGTGGAAACGAGGGGGGGGGTGGGGGGCACAAGAAGACGACAAGTTGTTATTCTATTGGTATGTACTGTCTCTTTATAGTGTTTTAAAGATTGTTCTTTCAAGTTCATCTTAGAACGTAGGATTTTATTACCAAAGTGAAGTAAATCTTTCCTTTCTCACAGCAGGGTGTTCACTTTACAAAGCTGCAATTTTTATTTGCCCATCAACTGGGCTTTTGATGGAAATGACACACCACCAGCAGCATGATGTCCGCAAGAGTGGAAACGAGGGGGGGGGGGGGGGGAGAAGACGACAAGTTGTTATTCTATTGGTATGTACTGTCTTTTTATAGTGTTTTAAAGATTGTTCTTTCAAGTTCATCTTAGAACGTAGGATTTTATTTCTAAAGTGTAGTAAATCTTTCCTTTCTCACAGCAGGGTGTTCACATTACAAGGCTGCAATTTCTATTTGCCCATCAATTGGGCTTTTGGTGGAAATGACACGCCACCAGCAGCATGATGTCCGCAAGAGTGGAAACGAGGGGTGGTGGGGGGCACAAGAAGACGACAAGTTGTTATTCTATTGGTATGTACTGTTTCTTTATAGTTTTTTAAAGATTGTTCTTTCAAGTTCATCTTAGAACGTAGGATTTTATTTCCAAAGTGTAGTAAATCTTTCCTTTCTCACAGCAGGGTGTTCACATTACAAGGCTGCAATTTCTATTTGCCCATCAATTGGGCTTTTGGTGGAAATGACACGTCGCCAGCAGCATGATGTCCGCAAGAGTGGAAATGAGGGAGGGGGTGGAGGGGGGAACAAGAAGACGACAAGTTGTTATTCTATTGGTTTGTACTGTCTCTTTATAGTGTTTTAACGATTGTTCTTTCAAGTTCATCTTAGAACGTAGAATTTTATTTCCAAAGTGTAGTAAATCTTTCCTTTCTCACAGCAGGGTGTTCACATTACAAGGCTGCAATTTCTATTTGCCCATCAATTGGGCTTTTGGTGGAAATGACACGCCACCAGCTGCATGATGTCCGCAAGAGTGGAAACGAGGGGGGGGTGGGGGGCACAAGAAGACGACAAGTTGTTATTCCATTGGTATGTACTGTCTCTTTATAGTGTTTTAAAGATTGTTCTTTCAAGTTCATCTTAGAACGTAGGATTTTATTTCCAAAGTGTAGTAAATCTTTCCTTTCTCACAGCAGGGTGTTCACATTACAAGGCTGCAATTTCTATTTGCCCATCAATTGGGCTTTTGGTGGAAATGACACGCCACCAGCAGCATGATGTCCGCAAGAGTGGAAACGAGGGGGGGGTGGGGGGCACAAGAAGACGACAAGTTGTTATTCTATTGGTATGTACTGTCTCTTTACAGTGTTTTAAAGATTGTTCTTTCAAGTTCATCTTAGAACGTAGGATTTTATTTCCAAAGTGTAGTAAATCTTTCCTTTCTCACAGCAGGGTGTTCACATTACAAGGCTGCAATTTTTATTTGCCCATCAACTGGGATTTTGGTGGAAATGACACACCTCAGCAGCATGATGTCCGCAAGAGTGGAAACGAGGGGGGGGGGGGGGGGGACAACAAGACGACAAGTGGTTATTCTATTGGTATGTACTGTCTCTTTATTGTGTTTTAAAGATTGTTCTTTCAAGTTCATCTTAGAACGTAGGATTTTATTTCCAAAGTGTAGTAAATCTTTCCTTTCTCACAGCAGGGTGTTCACATTACAAGGCTTCAATTTTTATTTGCCCATCAACTGGGCTTTTGGTGGAAATGACACACAACCAGCAGCATGATGTCCGCAAGAGTGGAAATATGGCTGGGGGGGGGGATGGGAGGGGGGGCACAAGAAGGCGGCAAGTTGTTATTCTAGTGGTATGTACTGTCTCTTTATAGTGTTTTAAAGATTGTTCTTTCAAGTTCATCTTAGAACGTAGGATTTTATTTCCAAAGTGTAGTAAATCTTTCCTTTCTCACAGCAGGGTGTTCACAATATAAGGCTGCAATTTCTATTTGCCCATCAATTGGGCTTTTGGTGGAAATGACACGCCACCAGCAGCATGATGTCCGCAAGAATGGAAACAAGGGGGGGGGTGGGGGGCACAAGAAGACGACAAGTTATTATTCTATTGGTATGTACTGTCTCTTTATAGTGTTTTAAAGATTGTTGTTTCAAGTTCATCTTAGAACGTAGGATTTTATTTCCAAAGTCTAGTAAATCTTTCCTTTCTCACAGCAGTGTGTTCACATTACAAGGCTGCAATTTTTATTTGCCCATCAACTGGGCCTTTGGTGGAAATGACACGTCACCAGCAGCATGATGTCCGCAAGAGTGGAAACGAGGGGGGGGGTGGGGGGCACAAGAAGACGACAAGTTGTTATTCTATTGGTATGTACTGTCTCTTTATAGTGTTTTAAAGATTGTTGTTTCAAGTTCATCTTAGAACGTAGGATTTTATTACCAAAGTGAAGTAAATCTTTCGTTTCTCACAGCAGGGTGTTCACTTTACAAAGCTGCAATTTTTATTTGCCCATCAACTGGGCTTTTGATGGAAATGACACACCACCAGCAGCATGATGTCCGCAAGAGTGGAAACGAGGGGGGGGGGGGGGGGGGGGAGAAGACGACAAGTTGTTATTCTATTGGTATGTACTGTCTTTTTATAGTGTTTTAAAGATTGTTCTTTCAAGTTCATCTTAGAACGTAGGATTTTATTTCTAAAGTGTAGTAAATCTTTACTTTCTCACAGCAGGGTGTTCACATTACAAGGCTGCAATTTCTATTTGCCCATCAATTGGGCTTTGGTGGAAATGACACGCCACCCAGCAGCATGATGTCCGCAAGAGTGGAAACGAGGGGCGGTGGGGGGCACAAGAAGACGACAAGTTGTTATTCTATGGTATGTACTGTTTCTTTATAGTTTTTTAAAGATTGTTCTTTCAAGTTCATCTTAGAACGTAGGATTTTATTTCCAAAGTGTAGTAAATCTTTCCTTTCTCACAGCAGGGTGTTCACATTACAAGGCTGCAATTTCTATTTGGCCATCAATTGGGCTTTTGGTGGAAATGACACGCCGCCAGCAGCATGATGTCCGCAAGAGAGGAAATGAGGGTGGGGTGGGGGGCACAAGAAGACGACAAGTTGTTATTCTATTGGTATGTACTGTCTCTTTACAGTGTTTTAAAGATTGTTCTTTCAAGTTCATCTTAGAACGTAGGATTTTATTTCCAAAGTGTAGTAAATCTTACCTTTCTCACAGCAGGGTGTTCACATTCCAAGGCTGCAATTTTTATTTGCCCATCAACCGGGATTTTGGTGGAAATGACACACATCCAACAGCATGATGTCCGCAAGAGTGGATATGTGGCTGGGGGGGGGGGGGGGGGGGGGCCACAAGAAGGCGACAAGTTGTTATTCTATTGGTATGTACTGGCTCTTTATAGTGTTTTAAAGATTGTTCTTTCAAGTTCATCTTACAACGTAGGATTTTATTTCCAAAGTGTAGGAATCTTCCTTTCTCACAGCAGGGTGTTCACATTACAAGGCTGCAATTTCTATTTGCCCATCAATTAGGCTTTTGGTGGAAATGACACGCCACCAGCAGCATGATGTCCGCAAGAGTGGAAACGAGGGGGGGGGTGGGGGGCACAAGAAGACGACAAGTTGTTATTCTATTGGTATGTACTGTCTCTTTACAGTGTTTTAATGATTGTTCTTTCAAGTTCATCTTAGAACGTAGGATTTTATTTCCAAAGTGTAGTAAATCATTCCTTTCTCACAGCACGGTGTTCACATTCCAAGGCTGCAATTTTTATTTGCCCATCAACTGGGCTTTTGGTGGAAATGGCACACAACCAGCAGCATGATGTCCGCAAGAGTGGAACTGTGGCTGGGGGGGGTGGGGGGCACAAGAAGACGACAAGTTGTTATTCTATTGGTATGTACTGTCTCTTTACAGTGTCTTAAAGATTGTTCTTTCAAGTTCATCTTAGAACGTAGGATTTTATTTCCAAAGTGTAGTAAATCTTTCCTTTCTCACAGCAGGGTGTTCACATTACAAGGCTGCAATTTTTATTTGCCCATCAACTGGGCTTTTGGTGGAAATGACACGCCACCAGCAGCATGATATCCGCAAGAGTGGAAACGAGGGCGTGGTTGGGGGTACAAGAAGACGACAAGTTGTTATTCTATTGGTATGTACTGTCTCTTTAGAGTGTTTTAAAGATTGTTCTTTCAAGTTCATCTTAGAACGTAGGATTTTATTTCCAAAGTGTAGTAAATCTTTCCTTTCTCACAGCACGGTGCTGACATTACAAGGCTGCAATATTTATTTGCCCATCAACTGGGCTTTTGGTGGAAATGACACGCCACCAGCAGCATGATGTCCGCAAGAGTGGAAACGAGGGGGTGTTGGGGGGCACAAGAAGACGACAAGTTGTTATTCTATTGGTATGTACTGTCTCTTTATAGTGTTTTAAAGATTGTTCTTTCAAGTTCATCTTAGAACGTAGGATTTTATTTCCAAAGTGTAGTAAATCTTTCCTTTCTCACAGGAGGGTGTTCACATTACAAGGCTGCAATTTTTATTTGCCCATCAACTGGGCTTTTGGTGGAAATGACACGCCACCAGCAGCATGATGTCCTCAAGAGTGGAAACGAGGGGGTGTTGAGGGGCACAAGAAGACGACAAGTTGTTATTCTATTGGTATGTACTGTCTCTTTATAGTGTTTTAAAGATTGTTCTTTCAAGTTCATCTTAGAACGTAGGATTTTATTTCCAAAGTGTAGTAAATCTTTTCCTTTCTCACAGCACGGTGTTCACATTACAAGTCTGCAATTTTTATTTCCCCATCAACTGGGCTTTTGGTGGAAATGACACGCCACAAGCAGCATGATGTCCGCAAGAGTGGTAACGAGGAAGGGGGTGGGAGGCACAAGAAGACGACAGTTGTTATTCTTTTGGTATGTACTGTCTCTTTATAGTGTTTTAAAGATTGTTCTTTCAAGTTCATCTTAGAACGTAGGATTTTATTTCCAAAGTGTAGTAAATCTTTCCTTTCTCACAGCAGGGTGTTCACATTACAAGGCTGCAATTTCTATTTGCCCATCAACTGGGCTTTTTGTGGAAATGACACGCCACCAGCAGCATGATGTCCGCAAGAGTGGAAACGAGGGGGGGGGGGGGGGGGCGGCACAAGAAGACGACAAGTTGTTATTCTATTGGTATGTACTGTCTCTTTATAGTGTTTTAAAGATTGATCTTTCAAGAAGTTCAATCTTAGAACGTAGGATATTATTTCCAAAGTGTAGTAAATCTTTCCTTTCTCACAGCAGGTTGTTCACATTACAAGGCTGCAATTTTTATTTGCCCATCAACTGGGCTTTTGGTGAAAATGACACGCCACCAGCAGCATGATGTCCGCAAGAGTGGAAACGAGGGGGTGTTGGGGGGCACAAGAAGACGACAAGTTGTTATTCTATTGGTATGTACTGTCTCTTTAGAGTGTTTTAAAGATTGTTCTTTCAAGTTCATCTTAGAACGTAGGATTTTATTTCCAAAGTGTAGTAAATCTTTCCTTTCTCACAGCAGGGTGTTCACATTACAAGGCTGCAATTTTTATTTGCCCATCAACTGGGCTTTTGGTGGAAATGACACGCCACCAGCAGCATGATGTCCGCAAGAGTGGAAACGAGGGAGGGGTGGGGGGCACAAGAAGACGACAAGTTGTTACTCTATTGGTATGTACTGACTCTTTATAGTGTTTTAAAGATTGTTCTTTCAAGTTCCTCTTAGAACGTAGGATTTTATTTCCAAAGTGTAGTAAATCTTTCCTTTCTCACAGCAGGGTGTTCACATTACAAGGCTGCAATTTTTATTTGCCCATCAACTGGGCTTTTGGTGGAAATGACACACAACCAGCAGCATGATGTCCGCAAGAGTGGAAACTTGGCTGGTTGGAGGGAGGGGGGGGGGGGTAACAACAAGGCGACAAGTTGTTATTCTATTGGTATGTACTGTCTCTTTATAGTGTTTTAAAGATTGTTCTTTCAAGTTCATCTTAGAACGTAGGATTTTATTTCCAAAGTGTAGTAAATCTTTCCTTTCTCACAGCAGGGTGTTCACATTACGAGGCTGCAATTTTTATTTGCCCATCAACTGGGCTTTTGGTGGAAATGACACACAACCAGCAGCATGATGTCCGCAAGAGTGGAAACTTGGCTGGGGGGGGGGGGGGGGGGGGGGGGGGTGAACAAGAAGGCGACAAGTTGTTATTCTATTGGTATGTACTGTCTCTTTATAGTGTTTTAAAGATTGTTCTTTCAAGTTCATCTTAGAACGGAGGATTTTATTTCCAAAGTGTAGTAAATCTTTCCTTTCTCACAGCAGGGTGTTCACATTACAAGGCTGCAATTTTTATTTGCCCATCAACTGGGCTTTTGGTGGAAATGACACACAACCAGCAGCATGATGTCCGCAAGAGTGGAAATGAGGCTGGGGGGGGGGGGGGGGGGGGGGGGGACAACAAGGCGACAAGTTGTTTTCTAATGGTATTTACTGTCTCTTTATAGTGTTTTAAAGATTGTTCTTTCAAGTTCATCTTAGAACGTAGGATTTTATTTCCAAAGTGTAGTAAATCTTTCCTTTCTCACAGCAGGGTGTTCACATTACAAGGCTGCAATTTTTATTTGCCCATCAACTCGACTTTTGGTGGAAACGACACACAACCAGCAGCATGATGTCCGAAAGAGTGGAAACGTGGCTTGGGGGGGGGGGGGGAACAAGAAGGCGACAAGTTTTTATTCTATTGGTATGTACTGTCTCTTTATAGTGTTTTAAAGATTGTTCTTTCAAGTTCATCTTAGAACGTAGGATTTTATTTCCAAAGTGTAGTAAATCTTTCCTTTCTCACAGCAGGGTGTTCACATTACAAGGCTGCAATTTTTATTTGCCCATCAACTGGGCTTTTGGTGGAAATGACACGCCACCAGCAGCATGATGTCCGCAAGAGTGGAAACGAGGGGGTGTTGGGGGGCACAAGAAGACGACAAGTTGTTATTCTATTGGTATGTACTGTCTCTTTATAGTGTTTTAAAGATTGTTCTTTCAAGTTCATCTTAGAACGTAGGATTTTATTTCCAAAGTGTAGTAAATCTTTCCTTTCTCACAGGAGGGTGTTCACATTACAAGGCTGCAATTTTTATTTGCCCATCAACTGGGCTTTTGGTGGAAATGACACGCCACCAGCAGCATGATGTCCTCAAGAGTGGAAACGAGGGGGTGTTGAGGGGCACAAGAAGACGACAAGTTGTTATTCTATTGGTATGTACTGTCTCTTTATAGTGTTTTAAAGATTGTTCTTTCAAGTTCATCTTAGAACGGAGGATTTTATTTCCAAAGTGTAGTAAATCTTTCCTTTCTCACAGCAGGGTGTTCACATTACAAGGCTGCAATTTTTATTTGCCCATCAATTGGGCTTTTGGTGGAAATGACACGCCACCAGCAGCATGATGTCCGCAAGAGTGGTAACGAGGGGGGGGTGGGGGGCACAAGAAGACGACAAGTTGTTATTCTATTGGTATGTACTGTCTCTTTACAGTGTTTTAAAGATTGTTCTTTCAAGTTCATCTTTGAACGTAGGATTTTATTTCCAAAGTGTAGTAAATCTTTCCTTTCTCACAGCAGGGTGTTCACATTACAAGGCTGCAATTTTTATTTGCCCATCAACTAGGCTTTTGGTGGAAATGACACACCACCAGCAGCATGATGTCCGCAAGAGTGGAAACGAGGGGGGGGGGGGGGGGGGGGGACACAACAAGACGACAAGTGGTTATTCTATTGGTATGTACTGTCTCTTTATTGTGTTTTAAAGATTGTTCTTTCAAGTTCATCTTAGAACGTAGGATTTTAATTCCAAAGTGTAGTAAATCTTTCCTTTCTCACAGCAGGGTGTTCACATTACAAGGCTGCAATTTTTATTTGCCCATCAACTGGGCTTTTGGTGGAAATGACACGTCACCAGCAGCATGATGTCCGCAAGGCTGGAAACGAGGGGGGGGGGTGGGGGGCACAAGAAGACGACAAGTTGTTATTCTATTGGTATGTACTGTCTCCTTATAGTGTTTTAAAGATTGTTCTTTCAAGTTCATCTTAGAACGTAGGATTTTATTACCAAAGTGAAGTAAATCTTTCCTTTCTCACAGCAGGGTGTTCTCTTTACAAAGCTGCAATTTTTATTTGCCCATCAACTGGGCTTTTGATGGAAATGACACACCACCAGCAGCATGATGTCCGCAAGAGTGGAAACGAGGGGGGGGGGGGGGGGGGGGGGGAGAAGACGACAAGTTGTTATTCTATTGGTATGTACTGTCTTTTTATAGTGTTTTAAAGATTGTTCTTTCAAGTTCATCTTAGAACGTAGGATTTTATTTCTAAAGTGTAGTAAATCTTTCCTTTCTCACAGCAGGGTGTTCACATTACAAGGCTGCAATTTCTATTTGCCCATCAATTGGGCTTTTGGTGGAAATGACACGCCACCAGCAGCATGATGTCCGCAAGAGTGGAAACGAGGGGCGGTGGGGGGCACAAGAAGACGACAAGTTGTTATTCTATTGGTATGTACTGTTTCTTTATAGTTTTTTAAAGATTGTTCTTTCAAGTTCATCTTAGAACGTAGGATTTTATTTCCAAAGTGTAGTAAATCTTTCCTTTCTCACAGCAGGGTGTTCACATTACAAGGCTGCAATTTCTATTTGCCCATCAATTGGGCTTTTGGTGGAAATGACACGCCGCCAGCAGCATGATGTCCGCAAGAGTGGAAATGAGGGAGGGGGGGGAGGGGGGAACAAGAAGACGACAAGTTGTTATTCTATTGGTTTGTACTGTCTCTTTATAGTGTTTTAACGATTGTTCTTTCAAGTTCATCTTAGAACGTAGAATTTTATTTCCAAAGTGTAGTAAATCTTTCCTTTCTCACAGCAGGGTGTTCACATTACAAGGCTGCAATTTCTATTTGCCCATCAATTGGGCTTTTGGTGGAAATGACACGCCACCAGCTGCATGATGTCCGCAAGAGTGGAAACGAGGGAGGGGTGGGGGGCACAAGAAGACGACAAGTTGTTATTCCATTGGTATGTACTGTCTCTTTATAGTGTTTTAAAGATTGTTCTTTCAAGTTCATCTTAGAACGTAGGATTTTATTTCCAAAGTGTAGTAAATCTTTCCTTTCTCACAGCAGGGTGTTCACATTACAAGGCTGCAATTTCTATTTGCCCATCAATTGGGCTTTTGGTGGAAATGACACGCCACCAGCAGCATGATGTCCGCAAGAGTGGAAACGAGGGGGGGGTGGGGGGCACAAGAAGACGACAAGTTGTTATTCTATTGGTATGTACTGTCTCTTTACAGTGTTTTAAAGATTGTTCTTTCAAGTTCATCTTAGAACGTAGGATTTTATTTCCAAAGTGTAGTAAATCTTTCCTTTCTCACAGCAGGGTGTTCACATTACAAGGCTGCAATTTTTATTTGCCCATCAACTGGGATTTTGGTGGAAATGACACACCTCAGCAGCATGATGTCCGCAAGAGTGGAAACGAGGGGGGGGGGGGGGGGGGGGGACAACAAGACGACAAGTGGTTATTCTATTGGTATGTACTGTCTCTTTATCGTGTTTTAAAGATTGTTCTTTCAAGTTCATCTTAGAACGTAGGATTTTATTTCCAAAGTGTAGTAAATCTTTCCTTTCTCACAGCAGGGTGTTCACATTACAAGGCTTCAATTTTTATTTGCCCATCAACTGGGCTTTTGGTGGAAATGACACACAACCAGCAGCATGATGTCCGCAAGAGTAGAAATATGGCTGGGGGGGGGATGGGAGGGGGGGCACAAGAAGGCGGCAAGTTGTTATTCTAGTGGTATGTACTGTCTCTTTATAGTGTTTTAAAGATTGTTCTTTCAAGTTCATCTTAGAACGTAGGATTTTATTTCCAAAGTGTAGTAAATCTTTCCTTTCTCACAGCAGGGTGTTCACAATATAAGGCTGCAATTTCTATTTGCCCATCAATTGGGCTTTTGGTGGAAATGACACGCCACCAGCAGCATGATGTCCGCAAGAATGGAAACAAGGGGGGGGTGGGGGGCACAAGAAGACGACAAGTTATTATTCTATTGGTATGTACTGTCTCTTTATAGTGTTTTAAAGATTGTTGTTTCAAGTTCATCTTAGAACGTAGGATTTTATTTCCAAAGTGTAGTAAATCTTTCCTTTCTCACAGCAGTGTGTTCACATTACAAGGCTGCAATTTTTATTTGCCCATCAACTGGGCTTTTGGTGGAAATGACACGTCACCAGCAGCATGATGTCCGCAAGAGTGGAAACGAGGGGGGGGGTGGGGGGCACAAGAAGACGACAAGTTGTTATTCTATTGGTATGTACTGTCTCTTTATAGTGTTTTAAAGATTGTTGTTTCAAGTTCATCTTAGAACGTAGGATTTTATTACCAAAGTGAAGTAAATCTTTCGTTTCTCACAGCAGGGTGTTCACTTTACAAAGCTGCAATTTTTATTTGCCCATCAACTGGGCTTTTGATGGAAATGACACACCACCAGCAGCATGATGTCCGCAAGAGTGGAAACGAGGGGGGGGGGGGGGGGAGAAGACGACAAGTTGTTATTCTATTGGTATGTACTGTCTTTTTATAGTGTTTTAAAGATTGTTCTTTCAAGTTCATCTTAGAACGTAGGATTTTATTTCTAAAGTGTAGTAAATCTTTACTTTCTCACAGCAGGGTGTTCACATTACAAGGCTGCAATTTCTATTTGCCCATCAATTGGGCTTTTGGTGGAAATGACACGCCACCAGCAGCATGATGTCCGCAAGTGTGGAAACGAGGGGCGGTGGGGGGCACAAGAAGACGACAAGTTGTTATTCTATTGGTATGTAATGTTTCTTTATAGTTTTTTAAAGATTGTTCTTTCAAGTTCATCTTAGAACGTAGGATTTTATTTCCAAAGTGTAGTAAATCTTTCCTTTCTCACAGCAGGGTGTTCACATTACAAGGCTGCAATTTCTATTTGCCCATCAATTGGGCTTTTGGTGGAAATGACACGCCGCCAGCAGCATGATGTCCGCAAGAGTGGAAATGAGGGGGGGGGGGTGAGGGGCACAAGAAGACGACAAGTTGTTATTCTATTGGTATGTACTGTCTCTTTACAGTGTTTTAAAGATTGTTCTTTCAAGTTCATCTTAGAACGTAGGATTTTATTTCCAAAGTGTAGTAAATCTTACCTTTCTCACAGCAGGGTGTTCACATTCCAAGGCTGCAATTTTTATTTGCCCATCAACCGGGCTTTTGGTGGAAATGACACACATCCAACAGCATGATGTCCGCAAGAGTGGATATGTGGCTGGGGGGGGGGGGGGGGGGCCACAAGAAGGCGACAAGTTGTTATTCTATTGGTATGTACTGGCTCTTTATAGTGTTTTAAAGATTGTTCTTTCAAGTTCATCTTACAACGTAGGATTTTATTTCCAAAGTGTAGGAAATCTTTCCTTTCTCACAGCAGGGTGTTCACATTACAATGCTGCAATTTCTATTTGCCCATCAATTAGGCTTTTGGTGGAAATGACACGCCACCAGCAGCATGATGTCCGCAAGAGTGGAAACGAGGGGGGGGGGGGTGGGGGGCACAAGAAGACGACAAGTTGTTATTCTATTGGTATGTACTGTCTCTTTACAGTGTTTTAATGATTGTTCTTTCAAGTTCATCTTAGAACGTAGGATTTTATTTCCAAAGTGTAGTAAATCATTCCTTTCTCACAGCACGGTGTTCACATTCCAAGGCTGCAATTTTTATTTGCCCATCAACTGGGCTTTTGGTGGAAATGACACACAACCAGCAGCATGATGTCCGCAAGAGTGGAACTGTGGCTGGGGGGGGTGGGGGGCACAAGAAGACGACAAGTTGTTATTCTATTGGTATGTACTGTCTCTTTACAGTGTCTTAAAGATTGTTCTTTCAAGTTCATCTTAGAACGTAGGATTTTATTTCCAAAGTGTAGTAAATCTTTCCTTTCTCACAGCAGGGTGTTCACATTACAAGGCTGCAATTTTTATTTGCCCATCAACTGGGCTTTTGGTGGAAATGACACGCCACCAGCAGCATGATATCCGCAAGAGTGGAAACGAGGGGGTGGTTGGGGGTACAAGAAGACGACAAGTTGTTATTCTATTGGTATGTACTGTCTCTTTAGAGTGTTTTAAAGATTGTTCTTTCAAGTTCATCTTAGAACGTAGGATTTTATTTCCAAAGTGTAGTAAATCTTTCCTTTCTCACAGCAGGGTGTTCACATTACAAGGCTTCAATTTTTATTTGCCCATCAACTGGGCTTTTGGTGGAAATGACACACAACCAGCAGCATGATGTCCGCAAGAGTAGAAATATGGCTGGGGGGGGGATGGGAGGGGGGGCACAAGAAGGCGGCAAGTTGTTATTCTAGTGGTATGTACTGTCTCTTTATAGTGTTTTAAAGATTGTTCTTTCAAGTTCATCTTAGAACGTAGGATTTTATTTCCAAAGTGTAGTAAATCTTTCCTTTCTCACAGCAGGGTGTTCACAATATAAGGCTGCAATTTCTATTTGCCCATCAATTGGGCTTTTGGTGGAAATGACACGCCACCAGCAGCATGATGTCCGCAAGAATGGAAACAAGGGGGGGGTGGGGGGCACAAGAAGACGACAAGTTATTATTCTATTGGTATGTACTGTCTCTTTATAGTGTTTTAAAGATTGTTGTTTCAAGTTCATCTTAGAACGTAGGATTTTATTTCCAAAGTGTAGTAAATCTTTCCTTTCTCACAGCAGTGTGTTCACATTACAAGGCTGCAATTTTTATTTGCCCATCAACTGGGCTTTTGGTGGAAATGACACGTCACCAGCAGCATGATGTCCGCAAGAGTGGAAACGAGGGGGTGGGGTGGGGGGCACAAGAAGACGACAAGTTGTTATTCTATTGGTATGTACTGTCTCTTTATAGTGTTTTAAAGATTGTTGTTTCAAGTTCAACTTAGAACGTAGGATTTTATTACCAAAGTGAAGTAAATCTTTCGTTTCTCACAGCAGGGTGTTCACTTTACAAAGCTGCAATTTTTATTTGCCCATCAACTGGGCTTTTGATGGAAATGACACACCACCAGCAGCATGATGTCCGCAAGAGTGGAAACGAGGGGGGGGGGGGGGGAGAAGACGACAAGTTGTTATTCTATTGGTATGTACTGTCTTTTTATAGTGTTTTAAAGATTGTTCTTTCAAGTTCATCTTAGAACGTAGGATTTTATTTCTAAAGTGTAGTAAATCTTTACTTTCTCACAGCAGGGTGTTCACATTACAAGGCTGCAATTTCTATTTGCCCATCAATTGGGCTTTTGGTGGAAATGACACGCCACCAGCAGCATGATGTCCGCAATTGTGGAAACGAGGGGCGGTGGGGGGCACAAGAAGACGACAAGTTGTTATTCTATTGGTATGTAATGTTTCTTTATAGTTTTTTAAAGATTGTTCTTTCAAGTTCATCTTAGAACGTAGGATTTTATTTCCAAAGTGTAGTAAATCTTTCCTTTCTCACAGCAGGGTGTTCACATTACAAGGCTGCAATTTCTATTTGCCCATCAATTGGGCTTTTGGTGGAAATGACACGCCGCCAGCAGCATGATGTCCGCAAGAGTGGAAATGAGGGTGGGGTGGGGGGCACAAGAAGACGACAAGTTGTTATTCTATTGGTATGTACTGTCTCTTTACAGTGTTTTAAAGATTGTTCTTTCAAGTTCATCTTAGAACATAGGATTTTATTTCCAAAGTGTAGTAAATCTTACCTTTCTCACAGCAGGGTGTTCACATTCCAAGGCTGCAATTTTTATTTGCCCATCAACCGGGCTTTTGGTGGAAATGACACACATCCAACAGCATGATGTCCGCAAGAGTGGATATGTGGCTGGGGGGGGGGGGGGGGGGGGCCACAAGAAGGCGACAAGTTGTTATTCTATTGGTATGTACTGGCTCTTTATAGTGTTTTAAAGATTGTTCTTTCAAGTTCATCTTACAACGTAGGATTTTATTTCCAAAGTGTAGGAAATCTTTCCTTTCTCACAGCAGGGTGTTCACATTACAAGGCTGCAATTTCTATTTGCCCATCAATTAGGCTTTTGGTGGAAATGACACGCCACCAGCAGCATGATGTCCGCAAGAGTGGAAACGAGGGGGGGGGTGGGGGGCACAAGAAGACGACAAGTTGTTATTCTATTGGTATGTACTGTCTCTTTACAGTGTTTTAATGATTGTTCTTTCAAGTTCATCTTAGAACGTAGGATTTTATTTCCAAAGTGTAGTAAATCATTCCTTTCTCACAGCACGGTGTTCACATTCCAAGGCTGCAATTTTTATTTGCCCATCAACTGGGCTTTTGGTGGAAATGACACACAACCAGCAGCATGATGTCCGCAAGAGTGGAACTGTGGCTGGGGGGGGTGGGGGGCACAAGAAGACGACAAGTTGTTATTCTATTGGTATGTACTGTCTCTTTACAGTGTCTTAAAGATTGTTCTTTCAAGTTCATCTTAGAACGTAGGATTTTATTTCCAAAGTGTAGTAAATCTTTCCTTTCTCACAGCAGGGTGTTCACATTACAAGGCTGCAATTTTTATTTGCCCATCAACTGGGCTTTTGGTGGAAATGACACGCCACCAGCAGCATGATATCCGCAAGAGTGGAAACGAGGGGGTGGTTGGGGGTACAAGAAGACGACAAGTTGTTATTCTATTGGTATGTACTGTCTCTTTAGAGTGTTTTAAAGATTGTTCTTTCAAGTTCATCTTAGAACGTAGGATTTTATTTCCAAAGTGTAGTAAATCTTTCCTTTCTCACAGCACGGTGCTGACATTACAAGGCTGCAATATTTATTTGCCCATCAACTGGGCTTTTGGTGGAAATGACACGCCACCAGCAGCATGATGTCCGCAAGAGTGGAAACGAGGGGGTGTTGGGGGGCACAAGAAGACGACAAGTTGTTATTCTATTGGTATGTACTGTCTCTTTATAGTGTTTTAAAGATTGTTCTTTCAAGTTCATCTTAGAACGTAGGATTTTATTTCCAAAGTGTAGTAAATCTTTCCTTTCTCACAGGAGGGTGTTCACATTACAAGGCTGCAATTTTTATTTGCCCATCAACTGGGCTTTTGGTGGAAATGACACGCCACCAGCAGCATGATGTCCTCAAGAGTGGAAACGAGGGGGTGTTGAGGGGCACAAGAAGACGACAAGTTGTTATTCTATTGGTATGTACTGTCTCTTTATAGTGTTTTAAAGATTGTTCTTTCAAGTTCATCTTAGAACGGAGGATTTTATTTCCAAAGTGTAGTAAATCTTTCCTTTCTCACAGCAGGGTGTTCACATTACAAGGCTGCAATTTTTATTTGCCCATCAATTGGGCTTTTGGTGGAAATGACACGCCACCAGCAGCATGATGTCCGCAAGAGTGGAAACGAGGGGGGGTGGGGGGCACAAGAAGACGACAAGTTGTTATTCTATTGGTATGTACTGTCTCTTTACAGTGTTTTAAAGATTGTTCTTTCAAGTTCATCTTTGAACGTAGGATTTTATTTCCAAAGTGTAGTAAATCTTTCCTATCTCACAGCAGGGTGTTCACATTACAAGGCTGCAATTTTTATTTGCCCATCAACTAGGCTTTTGGTGGAAATGACACACCACCAGCAGCATGATGTCCGCAAGAGTGGAAACGAGGGGGGGGGGGGGGGGGGGGGGGGGACACAACAAGACGACAAGTGGTTATTCTATTGGTATGTACTGTCTCTTTATTGTGTTTTAAAGATTGTTCTTTCAAGTTCATCTTAGAACGTAGGATTTTATTTCCAAAGTGTAGTAAATCTTTCCTTTCTCACAGCAGGGTGTTCACATTACAAGGCTGCAATTTTTATTTGCCCATCAACTGGGCTTTTGGTGGAAATGACACGTCACCAGCAGCATGATGTCCGCAAGGCTGGAAACGAGGGGGGGGGGTGGGGGGCACAAGAAGACGACAAGTTGTTATTCTATTGGTATGTACTGTCTCTTTATAGTGTTTTAAAGATTGTTCTTTCAAGTTCATCTTAGAACGTAGGATTTTATTACCAAAGTGAAGTAAATCTTTCCTTTCTCACAGCAGGGTGTTCACTTTACAAAGCTGCAATTTTTATTTGCCCATCAACTGGGCTTTTGATGGAAATGACACACCACCAGCAGCATGATGTCCGCAAGAGTGGAAACGAGGGGGGGGGGGGGGGGGGGAGAAGACGACAAGTTGTTATTCTATTGGTATGTACTGTCTTTTTATAGTGTTTTAAAGATTGTTCTTTCAAGTTCATCTTAGAACGTAGGATTTTATTTCTAAAGTGTAGTAAATCTTTCCTTTCTCACAGCAGGGTGTTCACATTACAAGGCTGCAATTTCTATTTGCCCATCAATTGGGCTTTTGGTGGAAATGACACGCCACCAGCAGCATGATGTCCGCAAGAGTGGAAACGAGGGGCGGTGGGGGGCACAAGAAGACGACAAGTTGTTATTCTATTGGTATGTACTGTTTCTTTATAGTTTTTTAAAGATTGTTCTTTCAAGTTCATCTTAGAACGTAGGATTTTATTTCCAAAGTGTAGTAAATCTTTCCTTTCTCACAGCAGGGTGTTCACATTACAAGGCTGCAATTTCTATTTGCCCATCAATTGGGCTTTTGGTGGAAATGACACGCCGCCAGCAGCATGATGTCCGCAAGAGTGGAAATGAGGGAGGGGGGGGAGGGGGGAACAAGAAGACGACAAGTTGTTATTCTATTGGTTTGTACTGTCTCTTTATAGTGTTTTAACGATTGTTCTTTCAAGTTCATCTTAGAACGTAGAATTTTATTTCCAAAGTGTAGTAAATCTTTCCTTTCTCACAGCAGGGTGTTCACATTACAAGGCTGCAATTTCTATTTGCCCATCAATTGGGCTTTTGGTGGAAATGACACGCCACCAGCTGCATGATGTCCGCAAGAGTGGAAACGAGGGAGGGGTGGGGGGCACAAGAAGACGACAAGTTGTTATTCCATTGGTATGTACTGTCTCTTTATAGTGTTTTAAAGATTGTTCTTTCAAGTTCATCTTAGAACGTAGGATTTTATTTCCAAAGTGTAGTAAATCTTTCCTTTCTCACAGCAGGGTGTTCACATTACAAGGCTGCAATTTCTATTTGCCCATCAATTGGGCTTTTGGTGGAAATGACACGCCACCAGCAGCATGATGTCCGCAAGAGTGGAAACGAGGGGGGGGTGGGGGGCACAAGAAGACGACAAGTTGTTATTCTATTGGTATGTACTGTCTCTTTACAGTGTTTTAAAGATTGTTCTTTCAAGTTCATCTTAGAACGTAGGATTTTATTTCCAAAGTGTAGTAAATCTTTCCTTTCTCACAGCAGGGTGTTCACATTACAAGGCTGCAATTTTTATTTGCCCATCAACTGGGATTTTGGTGGAAATGACACACCTCAGCAGCATGATGTCCGCAAGAGTGGAAACGAGGGGGGGGGGGGGGGGGGACAACAAGACGACAAGTGGTTATTCTATTGGTATGTACTGTCTCTTTATCGTGTTTTAAAGATTGTTCTTTCAAGTTCATCTTAGAACGTAGGATTTTATTTCCAAAGTGTAGTAAATCTTTCCTTTCTCACAGCAGGGTGTTCACATTACAAGGCTTCAATTTTTATTTGCCCATCAACTGGGCTTTTGGTGGAAATGACACACAACCAGCAGCATGATGTCCGCAAGAGTGGAAATATGGCTGGGGGGGGGATGGGAGGGGGGGCACAAGAAGGCGGCAAGTTGTTATTCTAGTGGTATGTACTGTCTCTTTATAGTGTTTTAAAGATTGTTCTTTCAAGTTCATCTTAGAACGTAGGATTTTATTTCCAAAGTGTAGTAAATCTTTCCTTTCTCACAGCAGGGTGTTCACAATATAAGGCTGCAATTTCTATTTGCCCATCAATTGGGCTTTTGGTGGAAATGACACGCCACCAGCAGCATGATGTCCGCAAGAATGGAAACAAGGGGGGGGTGGGGGGCACAAGAAGACGACAAGTTATTATTCTATTGGTATGTACTGTCTCTTTATAGTGTTTTAAAGATTGTTGTTTCAAGTTCATCTTAGAACGTAGGATTTTATTTCCAAAGTCTAGTAAATCTTTCCTTTCTCACAGCAGGGTGTTCACATTACAAGGCTGCAATTTTTATTTGCCCATCAACTGGGCTTTTGGTGGAAATGACACGTCACCAGCAGCATGATGTCCGCAAGAGTGGAAACGAGGGGGGGGGTGGGGGGCACAAGAAGACGACAAGTTGTTATTCTATTGGTATGTACTGTCTCTTTATAGTGTTTTAAAGATTGTTGTTTCAAGTTCATCTTAGAACGTAGGATTTTATTACCAAAGTGAAGTAAATCTTTCGTTTCTCACAGCAGGGTGTTCACTTTACAAAGCTGCAATTTTTATTTGCCCATCAACTGGGCTTTTGATGGAAATGACACACCACCAGCAGCATGATGTCCGCAAGAGTGGAAACGAGGGGGGGGGGGGGGGGGGAGAAGACGACAAGTTGTTATTCTATTGGTATGTACTGTCTTTTTATAGTGTTTTAAAGATTGTTCTTTCAAGTTCATCTTAGAACGTAGGATTTTATTTCTAAAGTGTAGTAAATCTTTACTTTCTCACAGCAGGGTGTTCACATTACAAGGCTGCAATTTCTATTTGCCCATCAATTGGGCTTTTGGTGGAAATGACACGCCACCAGCAGCATGATGTCCGCAAGAGTGGAAACGAGGGGCGGTGGGGGGCACAAGAAGACGACAAGTTGTTATTCTATTGGTATGTACTGTTTCTTTATAGTTTTTTAAAGATTGTTCTTTCAAGTTCATCTTAGAACGTAGGATTTTATTTCCAAAGTGTAGTAAATCTTTCCTTTCTCACAGCAGGGTGTTCACATTACAAGGCTGCAATTTCTATTTGCCCATCAATTGGGCTTTTGGTGGAAATGACACGCCGCCAGCAGCATGATGTCCGCAAGAGTGGAAATGAGGGTGGGGTGGGGGGCACAAGAAGACGACAAGTTGTTATTCTATTGGTATGTACTGTCTCTTTACAGTGTTTTAAAGATTGTTCTTTCAAGTTCATCTTAGAACGTAGGATTTTATTTCCAAAGTGTAGTAAATCTTACCTTTCTCACAGCAGGGTGTTCACATTCCAAGGCTGCAATTTTTATTTGCCCATCAACCGGGCTTTTGGTGGAAATGACACACATCCAACAGCATGATGTCCGCAAGAGTGGATATGTGGCTGGGGGGGGGGGGGGGGGGGCACAAGAAGGCGACAAGTTGTTATTCTATTGGTATGTACTGGCTCTTTATAGTGTTTTAAAGATTGTTCTTTCAAGTTCATCTTACAACGTAGGATTTTATTTCCAAAGTGTAGGAAATCTTTCCTTTCTCACAGCAGGGTGTTCACATTACAAGGCTGCAATTTCTATTTGCCCATCAATTAGGCTTTTGGTGGAAATGACACGCCACCAGCAGCATGATGTCCGCAAGAGTGGAAACGAGGGGGGGGGTGGGGGGCACAAGAAGACGACAAGTTGTTATTCTATTGGTATGTACTGTCTCTTTACAGTGTTTTAATGATTGTTCTTTCAAGTTCATCTTAGAACGTAGGATTTTATTTCCAAAGTGTAGTAAATCATTCCTTTCTCACAGCACGGTGTTCACATTCCAAGGCTGCAATTTTTATTTGCCCATCAACTGGGCTTTTGGTGGAAATGACACACAACCAGCAGCATGATGTCCGCAAGAGTGGAACTGTGGCTGGGGGGGGTGGGGGGCACAAGAAGACGACAAGTTGTTATTCTATTGGTATGTACTGTCTCTTTACAGTGTCTTAAAGATTGTTCTTTCAAGTTCATCTTAGAACGTAGGATTTTATTTCCAAAGTGTAGTAAATCTTTCCTTTCTCACAGCAGGGTGTTCACATTACAAGGCTGCAATTTTTATTTGCCCATCAACTGGGCTTTTGGTGGAAATGACACGCCACCAGCAGCATGATATCCGCAAGAGTGGAAACGAGGGGGTGGTTGGGGGTACAAGAAGACGACAAGTTGTTATTCTATTGGTATGTACTGTCTCTTTAGAGTGTTTTAAAGATTGTTCTTTCAAGTTCATCTTAGAACGTAGGATTTTATTTCCAAAGTGTAGTAAATCTTTCCTTTCTCACAGCACGGTGCTGACATTACAAGGCTGCAATATTTATTTGCCCATCAACTGGGCTTTTGGTGGAAATGACACGCCACCAGCAGCATGATGTCCGCAAGAGTGGAAACGAGGGGGTGTTGGGGGGCACAAGAAGACGACAAGTTGTTATTCTATTGGTATGTACTGTCTCTTTATAGTGTTTTAAAGATTGTTCTTTCAAGTTCATCTTAGAACGTAGGATTTTATTTCCAAAGTGTAGTAAATCTTTCCTTTCTCACAGGAGGGTGTTCACATTACAAGGCTGCAATTTTTATTTGCCCATCAACTGGGCTTTTGGTGGAAATGACACGCCACCAGCAGCATGATGTCCTCAAGAGTGGAAACGAGGGGGTGTTGAGGGGCACAAGAAGACGACAAGTTGTTATTCTATTGGTATGTACTGTCTCTTTATAGTGTTTTAAAGATTGTTCTTTCAAGTTCATCTTAGAACGTAGGATTTTATTTCCAAAGTGAAGTAAATCTTTCCTTTCTCACAGCACGGTGTTCACATTACAAGTCTGCAATTTTTATTTCCCCATCAACTGGGCTTTTGGTGGAAATGACACGCCACAAGCAGCATGATGTCCGCAAGAGTGGTAACGAGGGGGGGGGGGTGGGAGGCACAAGAAGACGACAAGTTGTTATTCTTTTGGTATGTACTGTCTCTTTATAGTGTTTTAAAGATTGTTCTTTCAAGTTCATCTTAGAACGTAGGATTTTATTTCCAAAGTGTAGTAAATCTTTCCTTTCTCACAGCAGGGTGTTCACATTACAAGGCTGCAATTTTTATTTGCCCATCAACTGGGCTTTTGGTGGAAATGACACGCCACCAGCAGCATGATGTCCGCAAGAGTGGAAACGAGGGAGGGGTGGGGGGCACAAGAAGACGACAAGTTGTTACTCTATTGGTATGTACTGACTCTTTATAGTGTTTTAAAGATTGTTCTTTCAAGTTCCTCTTAGAACGTAGGATTTTATTTCCAAAGTGTAGTAAATCTTTCCTTTCTCACAGCAGGGTGTTCACATTACAAGGCTGCAATTTTTATTTGCCCATCAACTGGGCTTTTGGTGGAAATGACACACAACCAGCAGCATGATGTCCGCAAGAGTGGAAACTTGGCTGGTTGGGAGGGAGGGGGGGGGGGGGGTAACAACAAGGCGACAAGTTGTTATTCTATTGGTATGTACTGTCTCTTTATAGTGTTTTAAAGATTGTTCTTTCAAGTTCATCTTAGAACGTAGGATTTTATTTCCAAAGTGTAGTAAATCTTTCCTTTCTCACAGCAGGGTGTTCACATTACGAGGCTGCAATTTTTATTTGCCCATCAACTGGGCTTTTGGTGGAAATGACACACAACCAGCAGCATGATTTCCGCAAGAGTGGAAACTTGGCTGGGGGGGGGGGGGGGGGGGGGGGGGGGGGGGGGAACAAGGAGGCGACAAGTTGTTATTCTATTGGTATGTACTGTCTCTTTATAGTGTTTTAAAGATTGTTCTTTCAAGTTCATCTTAGAACGGAGGATTTTATTTCCAAAGTGTAGTAAATCTTTCCTTTCTCACAGCAGGGTGTTCACATTACAAGGCTGCAATTTTTATTTGCCCATCAACTGGGCTTTTGGTGGAAATGACACACAACCAGCAGCATGATGTCCGCAAGAGTGGAAATGAGGCTGGGGGGGGGGAGGGGGGGGGGAGAACAAGGCGACAAGTTGTTTTCTAATGGTATTTACTGTCTCTTTATAGTGTTTTAAAGATTGTTCTTTCAAGTTCATCTTAGAACGTAGGATTTTATTTCCAAAGTGTAGTAAATCTTTCCTTTCTCACAGCAGGGTGTTCACATTACAAGGCTGCAATTTTTATTTGCCCATCAACTGGGCTTTTGGTGGAAATGACACGCCACCAGCAGCATGATGTCCGCAAGAGTGGAAACGAGGGGGTGTTGGGGGGCACAAGAAGACGACAAGTTGTTATTCTATTGGTATGTACTGTCTCTTTATAGTGTTTTAAAGATTGTTCTTTCAAGTTCATCTTAGAACGTAGGATTTTATTTCCAAAGTGTAGTAAATCTTTCCTTTCTCACAGGAGGGTGTTCACATTACAAGGCTGCAATTTTTATTTGCCCATCAACTGGGCTTTTGGTGGAAATGACACGCCACCAGCAGCATGATGTCCTCAAGAGTGGAAACGAGGGGGTGTTGAGGGGCACAAGAAGACGACAAGTTGTTATTCTATTGGTATGTACTGTCTCTTTATAGTGTTTTAAAGATTGTTCTTTCAAGTTCATCTTAGAACGGAGGATTTTATTTCCAAAGTGTAGTAAATCTTTCCTTTCTCACAGCAGGGTGTTCACATTACAAGGCTGCAATTTTTATTTGCCCATCAACTGGGCTTTTGGTGGAAATGACACACAACCAGCAGCATGATGTCCGCAAGAGTGGAAATGTGGCTGGGGGGGGTGGGGGGGGGACAACAAGGCGACAAGTTGTTTTCTAATGGTATTTACTGTCTCTTTATAGTGTTTTAAAGATTGTTCTTTCAAGTTCATCTTAGAACGTAGGATTTTATTTCCAAAGTGTAGTAAATCTTTCCTTTCTCACAGCAGTGTGTTCACATTACAAGGCTGCAATTTTTATTTGCCCATCAACTGGGCTTTTGGTGGAAATGACAAACAACCAGCAGCATGATGTCCGCAAGAGTGGAAACATGGCTGGGGGGGGGGGGGGGTGGAACAAGAAGGCGACAAGTTGTTATTCTATTGGTATGTACTGTCTCTTTATAGTGTTTTAAAGATTGTTCTTTCAAGTTCATCTTAGAACGTAGGATTTTATTTCCAAAGTGTAGTAAATCTTTCCTTTCTCACAGCAGGGTGTCTGCTTTACAAGGCTGCAATTTTTATTTGCCCATCAACTGGGCTTTTGGTGGAAATGACACGCCACCAGCAGCATGATGTCCGCAAGAGTGGAAACGAGGGGGGGGTGGGGGGCACAAGAAGACGACAAGTTGTTATTCTATTCGTATGTACTGTCTCTTTATAGTGTTTTAAAGATTGTTCTCTCAAGTTCATCTTAGAACGTAGGATTTTATTTCCAAAGTGAAGTAAATCTTTCCTTTCTCACAGCAGGATGTTCACATTACAAGGCTGCAATTTTTATTTGCCCATCTACTGGGCTTTTGGTGGAAATGACACACAACCAGCAGCATGATGTCCGCAAGAGTGGAAACGTGATTGGGGGGGGGGGGGGGGGGGGGAACAAGAAGGCGACAAGTTGTTATTCTATTGGTATGTACTGTCTCTTTATAGTATTTTAAAGATTGTTCTTTCAAGTTCATCTTAGAACGTAGGATTTTATTTCCAAAGTGTAGTAAATCTTTCCTTTCTCACAGCAGGGTGTTCACATTACAAGGCTGCAATTTTTATTTGCCCATCAACTCGACTTTCGGTGGAAACGACACACAACCAGCAGCATGATGTCCGAAAGAGTGGAAACGTGGTTTGGGGGGGGGGGGGGGGGGGGGGGGAACAAGAAGGCGACAAGTTTTTATTCTATTGGTATGTACTGTCTCTTCATAGTGTTTTAAAGATTGTTCTTTCAAGTTCATCTTAGAACGGAGGATTTTATTTCCAAAGTGTAGTAAGTCTTTCCTTTCTCACAGCAGGGTGTCCACATTACAAGGCTGTATTTTTTATTTGCCCATCAACTGGGCTTTTGGTGGAAATGACACGCCACCCGCAGCATGATGTCCGCAAGAGTGGAAACGAGGGGGGGTTGGGGGGCACAAGAAGACGACAAGTTGTTATTCTATTGGTATGTACTGTCTCTTTATAGTGTTTTAAAGATTGTTCTTTCAAGTTCATCTTAGAACGTAGGATTTTATTTCCAAAGTGTAGTAAATCTTTCCTTTCTCACAGCAGGGTGTTCACATTACAAGGCTGCAATTTTTTTTGCCCATCAACTGGGCTTTTGGTGGAAATGACACGCCACCAGCAGCATGATATCCGCAAGAGCGGAAACGAGGGGGGGGTGGGGGGCACAAGAAGACGACAAGTTGTTATTCTATTGGTATGTACTGTCTCTTTACAGTGTTTTAAAGATTGTTCTTTCAAGTTCATCTTAGAACGTAGGATTTTATTTCCAAAGTGTAGTAAATCTTTCCTTTCTCACAGCAGGGTCTTCACATTACAAGGCTGCAATTTTTATTTGCCCATCAACTGGGCTTTTGGTGGAAATGACACGCCACCAGCAGCATGATGTCCGCAAGAGTGGAAACGAGGGGGGGGTGGGGGGCACAAGAAGACGACAAGTTGTTATTCTATTGGTATGTACTGTCTCTTTATAGTGTTTTAAAGATTGTTCTTTCAAGTTCATTTTAGAACGTAGGATTTTATTTCCAAAGTGTAGTAAATCTTTCCTTTCTCACAGCAGGGTGTTCACATTACAAGGCTGCAATTTTTATTTGCCCATCAACTGGGCTTTTGGTGGAAATGACACACAACCAGCAGCATGATGTCCGCAAGAGTGGAAACGTGGCTGGGGGGGGGGGGGGGGGGGTGGGGGGTGGGGGGGGGGAACAAGAAGTCGACAAGTTGTTATTCTATTGGTATGTACTGTCTCTTTATAGTGTTTTAAAGATTGTTCTTTCAAGTTCATCTTAGAACGGAGGATTTTATTTCCAAAGTGTAGTAAATCTTTCCTTTCTCACAGCAGGGTGTTCACATTACAAGGCTGCAATTTTTTTTTGCCTATCAACTGGGCTTTTGGTGGAAATGACACACAACCAGCAGCATGATGTCCGCAAGAGTGGAAACGTGGCTGGGTGGTGGGGGGGGGACAAGAAGGCGACAAGTTGTTATTCTATTGGTATGTACTGTCTCTTTATAGTGTTTTAAAGATTGTTCTTTCAAGTTCATCTTAGAACGTAGGATTTTATTTCCAAAGTGTAGTAAATCTTTCCTTTCTCACAGCAGGGTGTTCACATTACAAGGCTGCAATTTTTATTTGCCCATCAACTGGGCTTTTGGTGGAAATGACACACAACCAGCAGCATGATGTCCGCAAGAGTGGAAACGTGGCTGGGGGGGGGGGGGGGGGGGGGGGGGGGGGGGGGGAACAAGAAGGCGACAAGTTGTTATTCTATTGGTATGTACTGTCTCTTTATAGTGTTTTAAAGATTGTTCTTTCAAGTTCATCTTAGAACGTAGGATTTTATTTCCAAAGTGTAGTAAATCTTTCCTTTCTCACAGCAGGGTGTTCACATAACAAGGCTGCATTTTTTATTTGCCCATCAACTGGGCTTTTGGTGGTAATGACACACAACCAGCAGCATGATGTCCGCAAGAGTGGAAACGCGCCTGGGGGGGGGGGGGAACAAGAAGGCGACAAGTTGTTATTATATTGGTATGTACTGTGTCTTTATAGTGTTTTAAAGATTGTTCTTTCAAGTTCATCTTAGAACGTAGGATTTTATTTCCAAAGTGTAATAAATCTTTCCTTTCTCACAGCAGGGTGTTCACATTACAAGGCTGCAATTTTTATTTGCCCATCAACTGGGCTTTTGGTGGAAATGACACACAACCAGCAGCATGATGTCCGCAAGAGTGGAAACATGGCTGGGGGGGGGGGGGGAGGAAGACGACAAGTTGTTATTCTATTGGTATGTACTGTCTCTTTATAGTGTTTTAAAGATTGTTCTTTCAAGTTCATCTTAGAACGTAGGATTTTATTTCCAAAGTGTAGTAAATCTTTCCTTTCTCACAGCAGGGTGTTCACATTACAAGGCTGCAATTTTTATTTGGACATCAACTGGGCTTTTGGTGGAAACGACACACAACCAGCAGAATGATGTCCGCAAGAGTGGAAACGAGGGGGGGGTGGGGGGCACAAAAAGACGACAAGTTGTTATTCTATTGGTATGTACTGTCTCTTTATAGTGTTTTAAAGATTGTTCTTTCAAGTTCATCTTAGAACGTTAGGATTTTATTTCCAAAGTGTAGTAAATCTTTCCTTTCTCACAGGAGGGTGTTCACATTACAAGGCTGCAATTTTTATTTGCCCATCAACTGGGCTTTTGGTGGAAATGACACGCCACCAGCAGCATGATGTCCGCAAAAGTGGAAACGAGGGGGGGGGTGGGGGGCACAAGAAGACGACAAGTTGTTATACTATTGGTATGTACTGTCTCTTTATAGTGTTTTAAAGATTGTTCTTTCAAGTTCATCTTAGAACGTAGGATTTTATTTCCAAAGTGTAGTAAATCTTTCCTTTCTCACTGCAGGGTGTTCACATTACAAGGCTGCAATTTTTATTTGCCCATCAACTGGGCTTTTGGTGGAAAATGACACGCCACCAGCAGCATGATGTCCGCAAGAGTGGAAAAGAGGGGGGGGGTTGGGGGCACAAGAAGACGACAAGTTGTTATTCTATTGGTATGTACTGTCTCTTTATAGTGTTTGAAAGATTGTTCTTTCAAGTTCATCTTAGAACGTAGGATTTTATTTCCAAAGTGTAGTAAATCTATCCCTTTCTCACAGCAGGGTGTTCACATAACAAGGCTGCATTTTTTATTTGCCCATCAACTGGGCTTTTGGTGGTAATGACACACAACCAGCAGCATGATGTCCGCAAGAGTGGAAACGCGCCTGGGGGGGGGGGGGAACAAGAAGGCGACAAGTTGTTATTATATTGGTATGTACTGTGGTCTTTATAGTGTTTTAAAGATTGTTCTTTCAAGTTCAATCTAGAACGTAGGATTTTATTTCCAAAGTGTAATAAATCTTTCCTTTCTCACAGCAGGGTGTTCACATTACAAGGCTGCAATTTTTATTTGCCCATCAACTGGGCTTTTGGTGGAAATGACACACAACCACAGCATGTATGTCCGCAAGACAGGAAACTTGGCTGGGCGGTGGTGGATGGGGGGGGGGGGGGGGGGGGGGGGGGGGGGGGGGGGGGTAGGGACATGAAGGCGACAAATTGTTATTCTATTGGTATGTACTGTCTCTTTATAGTGTTTTAAGGATTGTTCTTTCAAGTTCATCTTAGAACGTAGATTTTTATTTCCAAAGTGTAGTAAATCTTTCTTTCTCACAGCAGGGTGTTCACATTACAAGGCTGCAATTTTTATTTGCCCATCAACTGGGCTTTTGGTGGAAATGACACACAACCAGCAGCATGATGTCCGCAAGAGTGGAAACATGGCTGGGGGGGGGGGGGGGAGGAAGACGACAAGTTGTTATTCTATTGGTATGTACTGTCTCTTTATAGTGTTTTAAAGATTGTTCTTTCAAGTTCATCTTAGAACGTAGGATTTTATTTCCAAAGTGTAGTAAATCTTTCCTTTCTCACAGCAGGTGTGTTCACATTACAAGGCTGCAATTTTTATTTGGACATCAACTGGGCTTTTTGGTGGAAACGACACACAACCAGCAGAATGATGTCCGCAAGAGTGGAAACGAGGGGGGGGTGGGGGGCACAAAAAGACGACAAGTTGTTATTCTATTGGTATGTACTGTCTCTTTATAGTGTTTTAAAGATTGTTCTTTCAAGTTCATCTTAGAACGTAGGATTTTATTTCCAAAGTGTAGTAAATCTTTCCTTTCTCACAGGAGGGTGTTCACATTACAAGGCTGCAATTTTTATTTGCCCATCAACAGGGCTTTTGGTGGAAATGACACGCCACCAGCAGCATGATGTCCGCAAAAGTGGAAACGAGGGGGGGGGGTGGGGGGCACAAGAAGACGACAAGTTGTTATACTATTGGTATGTACTGTCTCTTTATAGTGTTTTAAAGATTGTTCTTTCAAGTTCATCTTAGAACGTAGGATTTTAGTTTCCAAAGTGTAGTACATCTTTCCTTTCTCACAGCAGGGTGTTCACATTACAAGGCTGCAATTTTTATTTGCCCATCAACTGGGCTTTTGGTGGAAATGACACGCCACCAGCAGCATGATGTCCGCAAGAGTGGAAAAGAGGGGGGGGGTTGGGGGCACAAGAAGACGACAAGTTGTTATTCTATTGGTATGTACTGTCTCTTTAATAGTGTTTTAAAGATTGTTCTTTCAAGTTCATCTTAGAACGGAGGATTTTATTTTCCAAAGTGTAGTAAATCTTTCCTTTCTCACAGCAGGGTGTTCACATTACAAGGCTGCAATTTTTTTTTGCCTATCAACTGGGCTTTTGGTGGAAATGACACACAACCAGCAGCATGATGTCCGCAAGAGTGGAAACGTGGCTGGGTGGTGGGGGGGGGACAAGAAGGCGACAAGTTGTTATTCTATAGGTATGTACTGTCTCTTTATAGTGTTTTAAAGATTGTTCTTTCAAGTTCATCTTAGAACGTAGGATTTTATTTCCAAAGTGTAGTAAATCTTTCCTTTCTCACAGCAGGGTGTTCACATTACAAGGCTGCAATTTTTATTTTGCCCATCAACTGGGCTTTTGGTGGAAATGACACACAACCAGCAGCATGATGTCCGCAAGAGTGGAAACGTGGCTGGGGGGGGGGGGGGGGGGGGGGGGGGGGGGGGGGGGGGGGGGGGGGAACAAGAAGGCGACAAGTTGTTATTCTATTGGTATTTACTGTCTCTTTATAGTGTTTTAAAGATTGTTCTTTCAAGTTCATCTTAGAACGTAGGATTTTATTTCCAAAGTGTAGTAAATCTTTTCCTTTCTCACAGCAGGGTGTTTCACATAACAAGGCTGCATTTTTTATTTGCCCATCAACTGGGCTTTTGGTGGTAATGACACACCAACCAGCAGCATGATGTCCGCAAGAGTGGAAACGCGCCTGGGGGGGGGGGGGGGAACAAGAAGGCGACAAGTTGTTATTATATTTGGTATGTACTGTGTCTTTATAGTGTTTTAAAGATTGTTCTTTCAAGTTCATCTTAGAACGTAGGATTTTATTTCCAAAGTGTAAATAAATCTTTCCTTTCTCACAGCAGGGTGTTCACATTACAAGGCTGCAATTTTTATTTTGCCCATCAACTGGGCTTTTGGTGGAAATGACACACAACCAGCAGCATGATGTCCGCAAAGAGTGGAAACATGGCTGGGGGGGGTGGGGGGGAGGAAGACGACAAGTTGTTATTCTATTGGTATGTACTGTCTCTTTATAGTGTTTTAAAAGATTGTTCTTTCAAGTTCATCTTAGAACGTAGGATTTTATTTCCAAAGTGTAGTAAATCTTTCCTTTCTCACAGCAGGGTGTTCACATTACAAGGCTGCAATTTTTATTTGGACATCAACTGGGCTTTTGGTGGAAACGACACACAACAGCAGAATGATGTCCGCAAGAGTGGAAACGAGGGGGGGGGTGGGGGCACAAAAAGACGACAAGTTGTTATTCTATTGGTATGTACTGTCTCTTTATAGTGTTTTAAAGATTGTTCTTTCAAGTTCATCTTAGAACGTAGGTAGATTTTATTTCCAAAGTGTAGTAAATCTTTCCTTTCTCACAGGAGGGTGTTCACATTACAAGGCTGCAATTTTTATTTGCCCATCAACTGGGCTTTTGGTGGAAATGACACGCCACCAGCAGCATGATGTCCGCAAAAGTGGAAACGAGGGGGGGGGTGGGGGGCACAAGAAGACGACAAGTTGTTATACTATTGGTATGTACTGTCTCTTTATAGTGTTTTAAAGATTGTTCTTTCAAGTTCATCTTAGAACGTAGGATTTTATTTCCAAAGTGTAGTAAATCTTTCCTTTCTCACAGCAGGGTGTTCACATTACAAGGCTGCAATTTTTATTTGCCCATCAACTGGGCTTTTGGTGGAAATGACACGCCACCAGCAGCATGATGTCCGCAAGAGTGGAAAAGAGGGGGGGGTTGGGGGCACAAGAAGACGACAAGTTGTTATTCTATTGGTATGTACTGTCTCTTTATAGTGTTTGAAAGATTGTTCTTTCAAGTTCATCTTAGAACGTAGGATTTTATTTCCAAAGTGTAGTAAATCTTTCCTTTCTCACAGCAGGGTGTTCACATAACAAGGCTGCATTTTTTATTTGCCCATCAACTGGGCTTTTGGTGGTAATGACACACAACCAGCAGCATGATGTCCGCAAGAGTGGAAACGCGCCTGGGGGGGGGGGGGAACAAGAAGGCGACAAGTTGTTATTATATTGGTATGTACTGTGTCTTTATAGTGTTTTAAAGATTGTTCTTTCAAGTTCATCTTAGAACGTAGGATTTTATTTCCAAAGTGTAATAAATCTTTCCTTTCTCACAGCAGGGTGTTCACATTACAAGGCTGCAATTTTTATTTGCCCATCAACTGGGCTTTTGGTGGAAATGACACACAACCAGCAGCATGATGTCCGCAAGACAGGAAACGTGGCTGGGCGGTGGTGGATGGGGGGGGGGGGTAGGGACATGAAGGCGACAAATTGTTATTCTATTGGTATGTACTGTCTCTTTATAGTGTTTTAAGGATTGTTCTTTCAAGTTCATCTTAGAACGTAGGATTTTATTTCCAAAGTGTAGTAAATCTTTCCTTTCTCACAGCAGGGTGTTCACATTACAAGGCTGCAATTTTTATTTGCCCATCAACTGGGCTTTTGGTGGAAATGACACACAACCAGCAGCATGATGTCCGCAAGAGTGGAAACATGGCTGGGGGGGGGGGGGGGGGGGAGGAAGACGACAAGTTGTTATTCTATTGGTATGTACTGTCTCTTTATAGTGTTTTAAAGATTGTTCTTTCAAGTTCATCTTAGAACGTAGGATTTTATTTCCAAAGTGTAGTAAATCTTTCCTTTCTCACAGCAGGGTGTTCACATTACAAGGCTGCAATTTTTATTTGGACATCAACTGGGCTTTTGGTGGAAACGACACACAACCAGCAGAATGATGTCCGCAAGAGTGGAAACGAGGGGGGGGTGGGGGGCACAAAAAGACGACAAGTTGTTATTCTATTGGTATGTACTGTCTCTTTATAGTGTTTTAAAGATTGTTCTTTCAAGTTCATCTTAGAACGTAGGATTTTATTTCCAAAGTGTAGTAAATCTTTCCTTTCTCACAGGAGGGTGTTCACATTACAAGGCTGCAATTTTTATTTGCCCATCAACTGGGCTTTTGGTGGAAATGACACGCCACCAGCAGCATGATGTCCGCAAAAGTGGAAACGAGGGGGGGGGTGGGGGGCACAAGAAGACGACAAGTTGTTATACTATTGGTATGTACTGTCTCTTTATAGTGTTTTAAAGATTGTTCTTTCAAGTTCATCTTAGAACGTAGGATTTTATTTCCAAAGTGTAGTAAATCTTTCCTTTCTCACAGCAGGGTGTTCACATTACAAGGCTGCAATTTTTATTTGCCCATCAACTGGGCTTTTGGTGGAAATGACACGCCACCAGCAGCATGATGTCCGCAAGAGTGGAAAAGAGGGGGGGGTTGGGGGCACAAGAAGACGACAAGTTGTTATTCTATTGGTATGTACTGTCTCTTTATAGTGTTTGAAAGATTGTTCTTTCAAGTTCATCTTAGAACGTAGGATTTTATTTCCAAAGTGTAGTAAATCTTTCCTTTCTCACAGCAGGGTGTTCACATTACAAGGCTGCAATTTTTATTTGCCCATCAACTGGGCTTTTGGTGGAAATGACACGCCACCAGCAGCATGATGTCCGCAAGATTGGAAAAGAGGGGGGTGTGGGGGGCACAAGAAGACGACAAGTTGTTATTCTATTGGTATGTAGTGTCTCTTTATAGTGTTTTAAAGATTGTTCTTTCAAGTTCACCTTATAACGTATGATTTTATTTCCAAAGTGTAGTAAATCTTTCCTTTCTCACAGGAGGGTGTTCACATTACAAGGCTGCAATTTTTATTTGCCCATCAACTGGGCTTTTGGTGGAAATGACACGCCACCAGCAGCATGATGTCCGCAAAAGTGGAAACGAGGGGGGGGGGGGTGGGGGGCACAAGAAGGCGACAAGTTGTTATACTATTGGTATGTACTGTCTCTTTATAGTGTTTTAAAGATTGTTCTTTCAAGTTCATCTTAGAACGTAGGATTTTATTTCCAAAGTGTAGTAAATCTTTCCTTTCTCGCAGCAGGGTGTCTGCTTTACAAGGCTGCAATTTTTATTTGCCCATCAACTGGGCTTTTGGTGGAAATGACACACAACCAGCAGCATGATGTCCGCAAGAGTGGAAACATGGCTGGGGGGGGGGGGGAACAAGAAGGCGACAAGTTGTTATTCTATTGGTATGTACTGTCTCTTTATAGTGTTTTAAAGACTGTTCTTTCAAGTTCATCTTAGAACGTAGGATTTTATTTCCAAAGTGTAGTAAATCTTTCCTTTCTCACAGCAGGGTGTCTACATTACAAGGCTGCAATTTTTAGTTGCCCATCAACTGGGCTTTTGGTGGAAATGACACGCCACCAGCAGCATGATGTCCGCAAGAGTGGAAACATGGCTGGGGGGGGGGAGGGGGGGGGGGAACAAGAAGGCGACAAGTTGTTATTCTATTGGTATGTACTGTCTCTTTATAGTGTTTTAAAGATTGTTCTTTCAAGTTCATCTTAGAACGTAGGATTTTATTTCCAAAGTGTAGTAAATCTTTCCTTTCTCACAGCAGGGTGTTCACATTACAAGGCTGCAATTTTTATTTGGACATCAACTGGGCTTTTGGTGGAAACGACACACAACCAGCAGCATGATGTCCGCAAGAGTGGAAACGTGGCTGGGTGGCGGCGGTGGGGGGGGGAGGGGGAAAGGGACATGAAGGCGACAAATTGTTATTCTATTGGTATGTACTGTCTCTTTATAGTGTTTTAAAGATTGTTCTTTCAAGTTCATCTTAGAACGTAGGATTTTATTTCCAAAGTGTAGTAAATCTTTCCTTTCTCACAGCAGGGTGTCCACATTACAAGGCTGCATTTTTTATTTGCCCATCAACTGGGCTTTTGGTGGAAATGACACGCCACCCGCAGCATGATGTCCGCAAGAGTGGAAACGAGGGGGGGGTGGGGTGCACAAGAAGACGACAAGTTGTTATTCTATTGGTATGTACTGTCTCTTTATAGTGTTTTAAAGATTGTTCTTTCAAGTTCATCTTAGAACGTAGGATTTTATTACCAAAGTGTAGTAAATCTTTCCTTTCTCACAGCAGGGTGTTCACATTACAAGGCTGCAATTTTTATTTGCCCATCAACTGGGCTTTTGGTGGAAATGACACACAACCAGCAGCATGATGTCCGCAAAAGTGGAAACGTGGCTGGGAGGGGTGGGGGGGGGGGGGGGGAACAAGAAGGCGACAAGTTGTTATTCTATTGGTATGTACTGTCTCTTTATAGTGTTTTAAAGATGGTTCTTTCAAGTTCATCTTAGAACGTAGGATTTTATTTCCAAAGTGTAGTAAATCTTTCCTTTCTCACAGCAGGGTGTCTACATTACAAGGCTGCAATTTTTATTTGCCCATCAACTGGGCTTTTGGTGGAAATGACACGCCACCAGCAGCATGATGTCCGCAAGAGTGGAAACGAGGGGGGGGTGGGGGGCACAAGAAGACGACAAGTTGTTATTCTATTGGTATGTACTGTCTCTTTATAGTGTTTTAAAGATTGTTCTTTCAAGTTCATCTTAGAACGTAGTATTTTATTTCCAAAGTGTAGTAAATCTTTCTTTTCTCACAGCAGGGTGTTCACATTACAAGGCTGCAATTTTTATTTGCTCATCAACTGGGCTTTTGGTGGAAATGACACGCCACCAGCAGCATGATGTCCGAAGGGTGGAAAAGAGGGGGGGTGGGGGGCACAAGAAGACGACAAGTTGTTATTCTATTGGTATGTACTGTCTCTTTATAGTGTTTTAAAGATTGTTCTTTCAAGTTCATCTTAGAACGTAGGATTTTATTTCCAAAGTGTAGTAAATCTTTCCTTTCTCACAGCAGGGTGTTCACATTACAAGGCTGCAATTTTTATTTGCCCATCAACTGGGCTTTTGGTGGAAATGACACACAACCAGCAGCATGATGTCCGCAAGAGTGGAAACGAGGGGGGGGTGGGGGGCACAAGAAGACGACAAGTTGTTATTCTATTGGTATGTACTGTCTCTTTATAGTGTTTTAAAGATTGTTCTTTCAAGTTCATCTTAGAACGTAGTATTTTATTTCCAAAGTGTAGTAAATCTTTCTTTTCTCACAGCAGGGTGTTCACATTACAAGGCTGCAATTTTTATTTGCCCACCAACATCTTTTGGTGGAAATGACACGCCACCAGCAGCATGATGTCCGCAAGAGTGGAAACGTGGCTGGGGGGGGGGGGGGGGGGGACAAGAAGGCGATAAGTTGTTATTCTATTGGTATGTACTGTCTCTTTATAGTGTTTTAAAGATTGTTCTTTCAAGTTCATCTTAGAACGTATGATTTTATTTCCAAAGTGTAGTAAATCTTTCCTTTCTCACAGCAGGGTGTTCACATTACAAGGCTGCAATTTTTATTTGCTCATCAACTGGGCTTTTGGTGGAAATGACACGCCACCAGCAGCATGATGTCCGCAAGAGTGGAAACGAGGGGGGGGTGGGGGGCACAAGAAGACGACAAGTTGTTATTCTATTGGTATGTACTGTCTCTTTATAGTGTTTTAAAGATTGTTCTTTCAAGTTCATCTTAGAACGTATGATTTTATTTCCAAAGTGTAGTAAATCTTTCCTTTCTCACAGCAGGGTGTTCACATTACAAGGCTGCAATTTTTATTTGCTCATCAACTGGGCTTTTGGTGGAAATGACACGCCACCAGCAGCATGATGTCCGCAAGAGTGGAAACGAGGGGGGGATGGGGGGCACAAGAAGACGACAAGTTGATATTCTATTGGTATGTACTGTCTCTTTATAGTGTTTTAAAGATTGTTCTTTCAAGTTCATCTTAGAACGTAGGATTTTATTTCCAAAGTGTAGTAAATCTTTCCTTTCTCACAGGAGGGTGTTCACATTACAAGGCTGCAATTTTTATTTGGACATCAACTGGGCTTTTGGTGGAAATGACATGCCACCTGCAGCATGATGTCCGCAAGATTGGAAACGTGGGGGGGGGTGGGGGGCACAAGAAGACGACAAGTTGTTATTCTATTGGTATGTACTGTCTCTTTATAGTGTTTTAAAGATTGTTCTTTCAAGTTCATCTTAGAACGTATGATTTTATTTTTAAAGTGTAGTAAATCTTTCCTTTCTCACAGCAGGGTGTTCACATTACAAGGTTGCAATTTTTATTTGCCCATCAACTGGGCTTTTGGTGGAAATGACACACAACCAGCAGCATGATGTCCGCAAGAGTGGAAACGAGGGGGGGGTGGGGTGCACAAGAAGACGACAAGTTGTTATTCTATTGGTATGTACTGTCTCTTTATAGTGTTTTAAAGATTGTTCTTTCAAGGTCATCTTAGAACGTAGTATTTTATTTCCAAAGTGTAGTAAATCTTTCTTTTCTCACAGCAGGGTGTTCACATTACAAGGCTGCAATTTTTATTTGCCCATCAACTGGGCTTTTGGTGGAAATGACACGCCACCAGCAGCATGATGTCCGCAAGAGTGGAAACGAGGGGGGGATGGGGGGCACAAGAAGACGACAAGTTGATATTCTATTGGTATGTACTGTCTCTTTATAGTGTTTTAAAGATTGTTCTTTCAAGTTCATCTTAGAACGTAGGATTTTATTTCCAAAGTGTAGTAAATCTTTCCTTTCTCACAGGAGGGTGTTCACATTACAAGGCTGCAATTTTTATTTGGACATCAACTGGGCTTTTGGTGGAAACGACACACAACCAGCAGAATGATGTCCGCAAGAGTGGAAACGAGGGGGGGGTGGGGGGCACAAAAAGACGACAAGTTGTTATTCTATTGGTATGTACTGTCTCTTTATAGTGTTTTAAAGATTGTTCTTTCAAGTTCATCTTAGAACGTAGGATTTTATTTCCAAAGTGTAGTAAATCTTTCCTTTCTCACAGCAGGGTGTTCACATTACAAGGCTGCAATTTTTATTTGGACATCAACTGGGCTTTTGGTGGAAACGACACACAACCAGCAGAATGATGTCCGCAGAGTGGAAACGAGGGGGGGGTGGGGGGCACAAAAAGACGACAAGTTGTTATTCTATTGGTATGTACTGTCTCTTTATAGTGTTTTAAAGATTGTTCTTTCAAGTTCATCTTAGAACGTAGGATTTTATTTCCAAAGTGTAGTAAATCTTTCCTTTCTCACAGGAGGGTGTTCACATTACAAGGCTGCAATTTTTATTTGCCCATCGACTGGGCTTTTGGTGGAAATGACACGCCACCAGCAGCATGATGTCCGCAAAAGTGGAAACGAGGGGGGGGGTGGGGGGCACAAGAAGACGACAAGTTGTTATACTATTGGTATGTACTGTCTCTTTATAGTGTTTTAAAGATTGTTCTTTCAAGTTCATCTTAGAACGTAGGATTTTATTTCCAAAGTGTAGTAAATCTTTCCTTTCTCACAGCAGGGTGTTCACATTACAAGGCTGCAATTTTTATTTGCCCATCAACTGGGCTTTTGGTGGAAATGACACGCCACCAGCAGCATGATGTCCGCAAGAGTGGAAAAGAGGGGGGGGTTGGGGGCACAGGAAGACGACAAGTTGTTATTCTATTGGTATGTACTGTCTCTTTATAGTGTTTGAAAGATTGTTCTTTCAAGTTCATCTTAGAACGTAGGATTTTATTTCCAAAGTGTAGTAAATCTTTCCTTTCTCACAGCAGGGTGTTCACATTACAAGGCTGCAATTTTTATTTGCCCATCAACTGGGCTTTTGGTGGAAATGACACGCCACCAGCAGCATGATGTCCGCAAGATTGGAAAAGAGGGGGGGGTGGGGGGCACAAGAAGACGACAAGTTGTTATTCTATTGGTATGTAGTGTCTCTTTATAGTGTTTTAAAGATTGTTCTTTCAAGTTCACCTTATAACGTATGATTTTATTTCCAAAGTGTAGTAAATCTTTCCTTTCTCACAGCAGGGTGTTCACATTACAAGGCTGCAATTTTTATTTGCCCATCAACTGGGCTGTTGGTGGAAATGACACGCCACCAGCAGCATGATGTCCGCAAAAGTGGAAACGAGGGGGGGGGGGAGTGGGGGGCACAAGAAGGCGACAAGTTGTTATACTATTGGTATGTACTGTCTCTTTATAGTGTTTTAAAGATTGTTCTTTCAAGTTCATCTTAGAACGTAGGATTTTATTTCCAAAGTGTAGTAAATCTTTCCTTTCTCGCAGCAGGGTGTCTGCTTTACAAGGCTGCAATTTTTATTTGCCCATCAACTGGGCTTTTGGTGGAAATGACACACAACCAGCAGCATGATGTCCGCAAGAGTGGAAACATGGCTGGGGGGGGGGGGGGGGGGGGGGAACAAGAAGGCGACAAGTTGTTATTCTATTGGTATGTACTGTCTCTTTATAGTGTTTTAAAGACTGTTCTTTCAAGTTCATCTTAGAACGTAGGATTTTATTTCCAAAGTGTAGTAAATCTTTCCTTTCTCACAGCAGGGTGTCTACATTACAAGGCTGCAATTTTTAGTTGCCCATCAACTGGGCTTTTGGTGGAAATGACTCGCCACCAGCAGCATGATGTCCGCAAGAGTGGAAACATGGCTGGGGGGGGGGAGGGGGGGGGGGAACAAGAAGGCGACAAGTTGTTATTCTATTGGTATGTACTGTCTCTTTATAGTGTTTTAAAGATTGTTCTTTCAAGTTCATCTTAGAACGTAGGATTTTATTTCCAAAGTGTAGTAAATCTTTCCTTTCTCACAGCAGGGTGTTCACATTACAAGGCTGCAATTTTTATTTGGACATCAACTGGGCTTTTGGTGGAAACGACACACAACCAGCAGCATGATGTCCGCAAGAGTGGAAACGTGGCTGGGTGGCGGCGGTGGGGGGGGAGGGGGAAAGGGACATGAAGGCGACAAATTGTTATTCTATCGGTATGTACTGTCTCTTTATAGTGTTTTAAAGATTGTTCTTTCAAGTTCATCTTAGAACGTAGGATTTTATTTCCAAAGTGTAGTAAATCTTTCCTTTCTCTAGGCAGTGTGATCACATTACAAGGCTGCAATTTTTATTTGCCCATCAACTCGACTTTTGGTGTTAATGACACACAACCAGCAGCATGATGTCCTCAAAAGTGGAAACGTGGCTTGGGTGGGGGGGGGAACAAGAAGGCGACAAATTTTTATTCAATTGGTATGTACTGTCTCTTTATAGTGTTTTAAAGATTGTTCTTTCAAGTTCATCTTAGAACGTAGGATTTTATTTCCAAAGTGTAGTAAATCTTTCCTTTCTCACAGCAGGGTGTCCACATTACAAGGCTGCATTTTTTATTTGCCCATCAACTGGGCTTTTGGTGGAAATGACACGCCACCCGCAGCATGATGTCCGCAAGAGTGGAAACGAGGGGGGGGTGGGGTGCACAAGAAGACGACAAGTTGTTATTCTATTGGTATGTACTGTCTCTTTATAGTGTTTTAAAGATTGTTCTTTCAAGTTCATCTTAGAACGTAGGATTTTATTACCAAAGTGTAGTAAATCTTTCCTTTCTCACAGCAGGGTGTTCACATTACAAGGCTGCAATTTTTATTTGCCCATCAACTGGGCTTTTGGTGGAAATGACACACAACCAGCAGCATGATGTCCGCAAAAGTGGAAACGTGGCTGGGTGGGGGGGGGGGGGGGGGGGGGGAACAAGAAGGCGACAAGTTGTTATTCTATTGGTATGTACTGTCTCTTTATAGTGTTTTAAAGATTGTTCTTTCAAGTTCATCTTAGAACGTAGGATTTTATTTCCAAAGTGTAGTAAATCTTTCCTTTCTCACAGCAGGGTGTTCACATTACAAGGCTGCAATTTTTATTTGCCCATCAACTGGGCTTTTGGTGGAAATGACACACAACCAGCAGCATGATGTCCGCAAGAGTGGAAACGTGGCTGGGGGGGGGGGGGGGGGGGGGACAAGAAGGCGACAAGTTGTTATTCTATTGGTATGTACTGTCTCTTTATAGTGTTTTAAAGATGGTTCTTTCAAGTTCATCTTAGAACGTAGGATTTTATTTCCAAAGTGCAGTAAATCTTTCCTTTCTCACAGCAGGGTGTCTACATTACAAGGCTGCAATTTTTATTTGCCCATCAACTGGGCTTTTGGTGGAAATGACACGCCACCAGCAGCATGATGTCCGCAAGAGTGGAAACGAGGGGGGGGTGGGGGGCACAAGAAGACGACAAGTTGTTATTCTATTGGTATGTACTGTCTCTTTATAGTGTTTTAAAGATTGTTCTTTCAAGTTCATCTTAGAACGTAGTATTTTATTTCCAAAGTGTAGTAAATCTTTCTTTTCTCACAGCAGGGTGTTCACATTACAAGGCTGCAATTTTTATTTGCTCATCAACTGGGCTTTTGGTGGAAATGACACGCCACCAGCAGCATGATGTCCGAAGGATGGAAAAGAGGGGGGGTGGGGGGCACAAGAAGACGACAAGTTGTTATTCTATTGGTATGTACTGTCTCTTTATAGTGTTTTAAAGAATGTTCTTTCAAGTTCATCTTAGAACGTAGGATTTTATTTCCAAAGTGTAGTAAATCTTTCCTTTCTCACAGCAGGGTGTTCACATTACAAGGCTGCAATTTTTATTTGCCCATCAACTGGGCTTTTGGTGGAAATGACACACAACCAGCAGCATGATGTCCGCAAGATTGGAAACGTGGCAGGGGGGGGGGGGGGGGGGGGGGGGGGGGAACAAGAAGGCGTCAAGTTTTTATTCTATTGGTATGTACTGTCTCTTTATAGTGTTTTAAAGATTGTTCTTTCAAGTTCATCTTAGAACATAGGATTTTATTTCCAAAGTGTAGTAAATCTTTCCTTTCTCACAGCAGGGTGTTCACATTACAAGGCTGCAATTTTTATTTGCCCATCAACTGGGCTTTTGGTGGAAATGACACGCCACCAGCAGCATGATGTCCGCAAGAGTGGAAACGAGGGGGGGGCACAAGAAGACGACAAGTTGTTATTCTATTGGTATGTACTGTCGCTTTATAGTGTTTTAAAGATTGTTCTTTCAAGTTCATCTTAGAACGTAGGATTTTATTTCCAAAGTGTAGTAAATCTTTCCTTTCTCACAGCAGGGTGTTCACATTACAAGGCTGCAATTTTTATTTGCCCACCAACATCTTTTGGTGGAAATGACACGCCACCAGCAGCATGATGTCCGCAAGAGTGGAAACGAGGGGGGGGTGGGGTGCACAAGAAGACGACAAGTTGTTATTCTATTGGTATGTACTGTCTCTTTATAGTGTTTTAAAGATTGTTCTTTCAAGGTCATCTTAGAACGTAGTATTTTATTTCCAAAGTGTAGTAAATCTTTCTTTTCTCACAGCAGGGTGTTCACATTACAAGGCTGCAATTTTTATTTGCCCATCAACTGGGCTTTTGGTGGAAATGACACGCCACCAGCAGCATGATGTCCGCAAGAGTGGAAACGAGGGGGGGATGGGGGGCACAAGAAGACGACAAGTTGATATTCTATTGGTATGTACTGTCTCTTTATAGTGTTTTAAAGATTGTTCTTTCAAGTTCATCTTAGAACGTAGGAATTTATTTCCAAAGTGTAGTAAATCTTTCCTTTCTCACAGCAGGGTGTTCACATTACAAGGCTGCAATTTTTATTTGCCCATCAACTGGGCTTTTGGTGGAAATGACACGCCACCAGCAGCATGATGTCCGCAAGAGTGGAAACCAGGGGGGGGTGGGGGGCACAAGAAGACGACAAGTTGTTATTCTATTGGTATGTACTGTCTCTTTATAGTGTTTTAAAGATTGTTCTTTCAAGTTCATCTTAGAACGTAGGATTTTATTTCCAAAGTGTAGTAAATCTTTCCTTTCTCACAACAGGGTGTTCACATTACAAGGCTGCAATTTTTATTTGCCCATCAACTGGGCTTTTGGTGGAAATGACACACAACCAGCAGCATGATGTCCGCAAGAGAGGAAACAGGGCTGGGGGAGGGGGGGGGGGGGGGGGGGGGAACAAGAAGGCGACAAGTTGTTATTCTATTGGTATGTACTGTCTCTTTATAGTGTTTTAAAGATTGTTCTTTCAAGTTCATCTTAGAACATAGGATTTTATTTCCAAAGTGTAGTAAATCTTTCCTTTCTCACAGCAGGGTGTTCACATTACAAGGCTGCAATTTTTATTTGCCCATCAACTGGGCTTTTGGTGGAAATGACACACAACCAGCAGCATGATGTCCGCAAGAGTGGAAACGAGGTGGGGGTGGGGGGCACAAGAAGACGACAAGTTGTTATTCTATTGGTATGTACTGTCTTTTTATAGTGTTTTAAAGATTGTTCTTTCAAGTTCATCTTAGAACGTAGGATTTTATTTCCAAAGTGTAGTAAATCTTTCCTTTCTCACAGCAGGGTGTTCACATAACAAGGCTGCAATTTTTATTTGCCCATCAACTGGGCTTTTGGTGGTAATGACACACAACCAGCAGCATGATGTCCGCAAGAGTGGAAACGCGCCTGGGGGGGGGGGGGGGGGGGGAACAAGAAGGCGACAAGTTGTTATTATATTGGTATGTACTGTGTCTTTATAGTGTTTTAAAGATTGTTCTTTCAAGTTCATCTTAGAACGTAGGATTTTATTTCCAAAGTGTAATAAATCTTTCCTTTCTCACAGCAGGGTGTTCACATTACAATGCTGATATTTTTATTTGCCCATCAACTGGGCTTTTGGTGGAAATGACACACAACCAGCAGCATGATGTCCGCAAGAGTGGAAACGAGGGGGGGGTGGGGGGCACAAGAAGACGACAAGTTGTTATTCTATTGGTATGTACTGTCTTTTTATAGTGTTTTAAAGATTGTTCTTTCAAGTTCATCTTAGAACGTAGGATTTTATTTCCAAAGTGTAGTAAATCTTTCCTTTCTCACAGCAGGGTGTTCACATTACAAGGCTGCAATTTTTATTTGCCCATCAACTGGGCTTTTGGTGGAAATGACACGCCACCAGCAGCATGATGTCCGCAAGAGTGGAAACGAGGGGGGGGGTGGGGGGCACAAGAAGACGACAAGTTGATATTCTATTGGTATGTACTGTCTCTTTATAGTGTTTTAAAGATTGTTCTTTCAAGTTCATCTTAGAACGTAGGATTTTATTTCCTAAGTGTAGTAAATCTTTCCTTTCTCACAGCAGGGTGTTCACATTACAAGGCTGCAATTTTTATTTGCCCATCAACTGGGCTTTTGGTGGAAATGACACGCCACCAGCAGCATGATGTCCGCAAGAGTGGAAACCAGGGGGGGGTGGGGGGCACAAGAAGACGACAAGTTGTTATTCTATTGGTATGTACTGTCTCTTTATAGTGTTTTAAAGATTGTTCTTTCAAGTTCATCTTAGAACGTAGGATTTTATTTCCAAAGTGTAGTAAATCTTTCCTTTCTCACAACAGGGTGTTCACATTACAAGGCTGCAATTTTTATTTGCCCTTCAACTGGGCTTTTGGTGGAAATGACACACAACCAGCAGCATGATGTCCGCAAGAGAGGAAACATGGCTGGGGGGGGGGGAACAAGAAGGCGACAAGTTGTTATTCTATTGGTATGTACTGTCTCTTTATAGTGTTTTAAAGATTGTTCTTTCAAGTTCATCTTAGAACATAGGATTTTATTTCCAAAGTGTAGTAAATCTTTCCTTTCTCACAGCAGGGTGTTCACATTACAAGGCTGCAATTTTTATTTGCCCATCAACTGGGCTTTTGGTGGAAATGACACACAACCAGCAGCATGATGTCCGCAAGAGTGGAAACGCGGCTGGGTGGTGGTGGGGGGGGGGGGGGGGGGGGGGGGGGAACAAGAAGGCGACAAGTTGTTATTCTATTGGTATGTACTGTCTCTTTATAGTGTTTTAAAGATTGTTCTTTCAAGTTCATCTTAGAACGTAGGATTTTATTTCCAAATTGTAGTAAATCTTTCCTTTCTCACAGCAGGGTGTTCACATTACAAGGCTGCAATTTTTATTTGCCCATCAACAGGGCTTTTGGTGGAAATGACACACAACCAGCAGCATGATGTCCGCAAGAGTGGAAACGTGGCTGGGGAGGGGGACAAGAAGGCGACAAGTAGTTATTCTATTGGTATGTACTGTCTCTTTATAGTGTTTTAAAGATTGTTCTTTCAAGTTCATCTTAGAACGTAGGATTTTATTTCCAAAGTGTAGTAAATCTTTCCTTTCTCACAGCAGGGTGTTCAAATTACAAGGCTGCACTTTTTATTTGCCCATCAACTGGGCTTTTGGTGGAAATGACACACAACCAGCAGCATGATGTCCGCAAGAGTGGAAACGTGGCTGGGGTGAGGGGGGGGGGGGGGGAACAAGAAGGCGACAAGTTGTTATTCTCTTGGTATGTACTGTCTCTTTATAGTGTTTTAAAGATTGTTCTTTCAAGTTCATCTTAGAACGTAGGATTTTATTTCCAAAGTGTAGTAAATCTTTCCTTTCTCACAGCAGGGGGTTCACATTACAAGGCTGCAATTTTTATTTGCCCATCAACTGGGCTTTTGGTGGAAATGACACACAACCAGCAGCATGATGTCCGCAAGAGTGGAAACGTGGCAAAGGGGGGGGGGGGGGGGGGGGGGGGGGAACAAGAAGGCAACAAGTTGTTATTATATTGGTATGTACTGTGTCTTTATAGTGTTTTAAAGATTGTTCTTTCAAGTTCATCTTAGAACGTAGGATTTTATTTCCAAAGTGTAGTAAATCTATCCTTTCTCACAGCAGGGTGATCACATTACAAGGCTGCAATTTTTATTTGCCCATCAACTGGGCTTTTGGTGGAAATGACACACAACCAGCAGCATGATGTTCGCAAGAGTGGAAATGTGGTTGGGGGTGGGGGCGGGGGGGGGGGTGGGACAAGAAGGCGACAAGTTGTTATTCTATTGGTATGTACTGTCTCTTTATAGTGTTTTAAAGATTGTTCTTTCAAGTTCATCTTAGAACGTAGGATTTTATTTCCAAAGTGTAGTAAATCTTTCCTTTCTCACAGCAGGGTGTTCACATTACAAGGCTGCAATTTTTATTTGCCCATCAACTGGGCTTTTGGTGGAAATGACACACAACCAGCAGCATGTTGTCCGCAAGAGTGGAAACGTGGCTGTGGGGGGGGGGGTACAAGAAGGCGACAAGTTGTTATTCTATTGGTATGTACTGTCTCTTTATAGTGTTTTAAAGATTGTTCTTTCAAGTTCATCTTAGAACGTAGGATATTATTTCCAAAGTGTAGTAAATCTTTCCTTTCTCACAGCAGGGTGTCCACATTACAAGGCTGCAATTTTTATTTGCCCATCAACTGGGCTTTTGGTGGAAATGACACGCCACCCGCAGCATGATGTCCGCAAGAGTGGAAACGAGGGGGGGGGGGGTGGGGGGCACAAGAAGACGACAAGTTGTTATTCTATTGGTATGTACTGTCTCTTTATAGTGTTTTAAAGATTGTTCTTTCAAGTTCATCTTAGAACGGAGGATTTTATTTCCAAAGTGTAGTAAATCTTTCCTTTCTCACAGCAGGGTGTTCACATTACAAGGCTGCAATTTTTATTTGCCCATCAACTGGGCTTTTGGTGGAAATGACACGCCACCAGCAGCATGATGTCCGCAAGAGTGGAAACGAAGGGGGGGTGGGGGGCACAAGAAGACGACAAGTTGATATTCTATTGGTATGTACTGTCTCTTTATAGTGTTTTAAAGATTGTTCTTTCAAGTTCATCTTAGAACGTAGGATTTTATTTCCAAAGTGTAGTAAATCTTTCCTTTCTCACAGCAGGGTGTTCACATTACAAGGCTGCAATTTTTATTTGCCCATCAACTGGGCTTTTGGTGGAAATGACACACAACCAGCAGCATGATGTCCGCAAGAGTGGAAACGTGGCAAAGGGGGAGGGGGCGGAACAGGAAGGCAACAAGTTGTTATTATATTGGTATGTACTGTGTCTTTATAGTGTTTTAAAGATTGTTCTTTCAAGTTCATCTTAGAACGTAGGATTTTATTTCCAAAGTGTAGTAAATCTATCCTTTCTCAATGCAGGGTGATCACATTACAAGGCTGCAATTTTTATTTGCCCATCAACTGGGCTTTTGGTGGAAATGACACACAACCAACAGCATGATGTTCGCAAGAGTGGAAACGCGGCCTGGGGGGGGGGGGGGGGGGGGGGGGGGGGGGGGTGGGACAAGAAGGCGACAAGTTGTTATTCTATTGGTATGTACTGTCTCTTTATAGTGTTTTAAAGATTGTTCTTTCAAGTTCATCTTAGAACGTAGGATTTTATTTCCAAAGTGTAGTAAATCTTTCCTTTCTCACAGCAGGGTGTTCACATTACAAGGCTGCAATTTTTATTTGCCCATCAACTGGGCTTTTGGTGGAAATGACACACAACCAGCAGCATGATGTCCGCAAGAGTGGAAACGTGGCTGTGGGGGGGGGGGAACAAGAAGGCGACAAGTTGTTATTCTATTGGTATGTACTGTCTCTTTATAGTGTTTTAAAGATTGTTCTTTCAAGTTCATCTTAGAACGTAGGATTTTATTTCCAAAGTGTAGTAAATCTTTCCTTTCTCACAGCAGAGTGTTCACATTACAAGGCTGCACTTTTTATTTGCCCATCAACTGGGCTTTTGGTGGAAATGACACACAACCAGCAGCATGATGTCCGCAAGAGTGGAAACGCGGGGGGGGGGGGGGGGGGGCGGAACAAGAAGGCGACAAGTTGTTATTCTATTGGTATGTACTGTCTCTTTATAGTGTTTTAAAGATTGTTCTTTCAAGTTCATCTTAGAACGTAGGATTTTATTTCCAAAGTGTAGTAAATCTTTCCTTTCTCACAGCAGGGTGTCCACATTACAAGGCTGCCATTTTTATTTGCCCATCAACTGGGCTTTTGGTGGAAATGACACACAACCAGCAGCATGATGTCCGCAAGAGTAGAAACGTGGTGGGGGGGGGGTGGGGGGGGGGAACAAGAAGACGACAAGTTGTTATTCTATTGGTATGTACTGTCTCTTTATAGTGTTTTAAAGATTGTTCGTTCAAGTTCATCTTAGAACGTAGGATTTTATTTCCAAAGTGTAGTAAATCTTTCCTTTCTCACAGCAGGGTGTTCACATTACAAGGCTGCAATTTTTATTTGGACATCAACTGGGCTTTTCGTGGAAACGACACACAACCAGCAGCATGATGTCCGCAAGATTGGAAACGTGGCTGGGTGGTGGGGGTGGGGGGTGGGGGGTGGGGGGGGGGGAAGGGACAAGAAGGCGACAAATTGTTATTCTATTGGTATGTACTGTCTCTTTATAGTGTCTTAAAGATTGTTCTTTCAAGTTCATCTTAGAACGGAGGATTTTATTTCCAAAGTGTAGTAAATCTTTCCTTTCTCACAGCAGGGTGTTCACATTACAAGGCTGCAATTTTTATTTGCCCATCAACTGGGCTTTTGGTGGAAATGACACGCCACCAGCAGCATGATGTCCGCAAGAGTGGAAACGAGGGAGGGTGGGGGGCACAAGAAGACGACAAGTTGATATTCTATTGGTATGTACTGTCTCTTTATAGTTTTTTAAAGATTGTTCTTTCAAGTTCATCTTAGAACGTAGGATTTTATTTCCAAAGTGTAGTAAATCTTTCCTTTCTCACAGCAGGGTGTTCACATTACAAGGCTGCAATTTTTATTTGCCCATCAACTGGGCTTTTGGTGGAAATGACACACAACCAGCAGCATGATGTCCGCAAGAGTGGAAACGTGGCTGGGGGGGGGGAGGGGGGGGGGGGGACAACAAGGCGACAAGTTGTTATTCTATTGGTATGTACTGTCTCTTTATAGTGTTTTAAAGATTATTCTTTCAAGTTCATCTTAGAACGTAGGATTTTATTTCCAAACTGTAGTAAATCTTTCCTTTCTCACAGCAGGGTGTTCACATTACAAGGCTGCAATTTTTATTTGCGCATCAACTCGACTTTTGGTGGAAACGACACACTACCAGCAGCATGATGTCCGCAAGAGTGCAAACGTGGCTTGGGGGGGGGGGGGGGGGGGGGACAAGAAGGCGACAAGTTTTTATTCTATTGGTATGTACTGTCTCTTTATAGTGTTTTAAAGATTGTTCTTTCAAGTTCATCTTGGAACGTAGGATTTTATTTCCAAAGTGTAGTAAATGTTTCCTTTCTCACAGCAGGGTGTCCACATTACAAGGCTGTATTTTTTATTTGCCCATCAACTGGGCTTTTGTTGGAAATGACACGCCACCCGCAGCATGATGTCCGCAAGAGTGGAATCGAGGGGGGGGTGGGGGGCACAACAAGACGACAAGTTGTTATTCTATTGGTATGTACTGTCTCTTTATAGCGTTTTAAAGATTGTTCTTTTAAGTTCATCTTAGAACGTAGGATTTTATTTCCAAAGTGTAGTAAATCTTTCCTTTCTCACAGCAGGGTGTTCACATTACAAGGCTGCAATTTTTACTTGCCCATCAACTGGGCTTTTGGTGGAAATGACACACAACCAGCAGCATGATGTCCGCAAGAGTGGCAACGTGGCTGGGGCGGGGGGGGGGGGGGGGAACAAGAAGGCGACAAGTTGTTATTCTATTGGTATGTACAGTCTCTTCATAGTGTTTTAAAGATTGTTCTTTCAAGTTCATCTTAGAACGTAGGATTTTATTTCCAAAGTGTAGTAAATCTTTCCTTTCTCACAGCAGGGTGTCCACATTACAAGGCTGCATTTTTTATTTGCCCATCAACTGGGCTTTTGGTGGAAATGACACGCCACCCGCAGCATGATGTCCGCAAGAGTGGAAACGAGGGGGGGGGGGTGGGGGGAACAAGAAGACGACAAGTTGTTATTCTATTGGTATGTACTGTCTCTTTATAGTGTTTTAAAGATTGTTCTTTCAAGTTCATCTTAGAACGGAGGATTTTATTTCCAAAGTGTAGTAAATCATTCCTTTCTCACACCAGGGTGTTCACATTACAAGGCTGCACTTTTTATTTGCCCATCAACTGGGCTTATGTTGGAAATGACACACAACCAGCAGCATGATGTCCGCAAGAGTAGAAACGTGGCTGGAGGGGGGGGGGGGGGGGGAAAGAAGACGACAAGTTGTTATTCTATTGGTATGTACTGTCTCTTTATAGTGTTTTAAAGATTGTTCGTTCAAGTTCATCTTAGAACGTAGGATTTTATTTCCAAAGTGTAGTAAATCTTTCCTTTGTCACAGCAGGGTGTTCACATTACAAGGCTGCAATTTTTATTTGGACATCAACTGGGCTTTTGGTGGAAACGACACTCAACCAGCAGCATGATGTCCGCAAGAGTGGAAACGTGGCTGGGTGGTGGGGGTGGGGGGTGGGGGGGGGAGGGAAGGGACAAGAAGGCGACAAATTGTTATTCTATTGGTATGTACTGTCTCTTTATAGTGTTTTAAAGATTGTTCTTTCAAGTTCATCTTAGAACGGAGGATTTTATTTCCAAAGTGTAGTAAATCTTTCCTTTCTCACAGCAGGGTGTTCACATTACAAGGCTGCAATTTTTATTTGCCCATCAACTGGGCTTTTGGTGGAAATGACACGCCACCAGCAGCATGATGTCCGCAAGAGTGGAAACGAGGGGGGGGTGGGGGGCACAAGAAGACGACAAGTTGATATTCTATTGGTATGTACTGTCTCTTTATAGTGTTTTAAAGATTGTTCTTTCAAGTTCATCTTAGAACGTAGGATTTTATTTCCAAAGTGTAGTAAATCTTTCCTTTCTCACGGCAGGGTGTTCACATTACAGGGCTGCAATTTTTATTTGCCCATCAACTGGGCTTTTGGTGGAAATGACACACAACCAGCAGCATGATGTCCGCAAGAGTGGAAACGTGGCTGGGGGGGGGGAGGGGGGGGGGGGACAACAAGGCGACAAGTTGTTATTCTATTGGTATGTACTGTCTCTTTATAGTGTTTTAAAGATTATTCTTTCAAGTTCATCTTAGAACGTAGGATTTTATTTCCAAACTGTAGTAAATCTTTCCTTTCTCACAGCAGGGTGTTCACATTACAAGGCTGCAATTTTTATTTGCGCATCAACTCGACTTTTGGTGGAAACGACACACTACCAGCAGCATGATGTCCGCAAGAGTGGAAACGTGGCTTGGGGGGGGGGGGGGGGGGGGGAACAAGAAGGCGACAAGTTTTTATTCTATTGGTATGTACTGTCTCTTTATAGTGTTTTAAAGATTGTTCTTTCAAGTTCATCTTGGAACGTAGGATTTTATTTCCAAAGTGTAGTAAATGTTTCCTTTCTCACAGCAGGGTGTCCACATTACAAGGCTGTATTTTTTATTTGCCCATCAACTGGGCTTTTGTTGGAAATGACACGCCACCCGCAGCATGATGTCCGCAAGGGTGGAATCGAGGGGGGGGTGGGGGGCACAACAAGACGACAAGTTGTTATTCTATTGGTATGTACTGTCTCTTTATAGCGTTTTAAAGATTGCTCTTTCAAGTTCATCTTAGAACGTAGGATTTTATTTCCAAAGTGTAGTAAATCTTTCCTTTCTCACAGCAGGGTGTTCACATTACAAGGCTGCAATTTTTATCTGCCCATCAACTGGGCTTTTGGTGGAAATTACACACAACCAGCAGCATGATGTCCGCAAGAGTGGAAATGTGGCTGCGGGCGGGGGGAGTGGGGGGGGGGGGGGGGGGGAACAACAACAACAAGGCGACAAGTTGTTATACTATTGGTATGTACTGTCTCTTTATAGTGTTTTAAAGATTGTTCTTTCAAGTGCATCTTAGAACGTAGGATTTTATTTCCAAAGTGTAGTAAATCTTTCCTTTCTCACAGCAGGGTGTTCACATTACAAGGCTGCAATTTTTACTTGCCCATCAACTGGGCTTTTGGTGGAAATGACACACAACCAGAGCAGCATGATGTCCGCAAGAGTGGAAACGTGGCTGGGGGGGGGGGGGGGGGGGGGGGGGAAAGAAGGCGACAAGTTGTTATTCTAGTGGTATGTTCTGTCTCTTCATAGTGTTTTAAAGATTGTTCTTTCAAGTTCATCTTAGAACGTAGGATTTTATTTCCAAAGTGTAGTAAATCTTTCCTTTCTCACAGCAGGGTGTCCACATTACAAGGCTGCATTTTTTATTTGCCCATCAACTGGGCTTTTGGTGGAAATGACACGCCACCCGCAGCATGATGTCTGCAAGAGTTTAAACGAGGGGGGGGGGGGTGGGGGGAACAAGAAGACGACAAGTTATTATTCTATTGGTATGTACTGTCTCTTTATAGTGTTTTAAAGATTGTTCTTTCAAGTTCATCTTAGAACGGAGGATTTTATTTCCAAAGTGTAGTAAATCTTTCCTTTCTCACACCAGGGTGTTCACATTACAAGGCTGCACTTTTTATTCGCCCATCAACTGGGCTTTTGGTGGAAATGACACACAACCAGCAGCATGATGTCCGCAAGAGTAGAAACGTGGCTGGAGGGGGGGGGGGGGGGGGGGGGGGGAACAAGAAGACGACAAGTTGTTATTCTATTGGTATGTACTGTCTCTTTATAGTGTTTTAAAGATTGTTCGTTCAAGTTCATCTTAGAACGTAGGATTTTATTTCCAAAGTGTAGTAAATCTTTCCTTTGTCACAGCAGGGTGTTCACATTACAAGGCTGCAATTTTTATTTGGACATCAACTGGGCTTTTGGTGGAAACGACACTCAACCAGCAGCATGATGTCCGCAAGAGTGGAAACGTGGCTGGGTGGTGGGGGTGGGGGGTGGGGGGGGAGGGAAGGGACAAGATGGCGACAAATTGTTATTCTATTGGTATGTACTGTCTCTTTATAGTGTTTTAAAGATTGTTCTTTCAAGTTCATCTTAGAACGGAGGATTTTATTTCCAAAGTGTAGTAAATCTTTCCTTTCTCACAGCAGGGTGTACACATTACAAGGCTGCAATTTTTATTTGCCCATCAACTGGGCTTTTGGTGGAAATGACACGCCACCAGCAGCATGATGACCGCAAGAGTGGAAACGAGGGGGGGGTGGGGGGCACAAGAAGACAACAAGTTGATATTCTATTGGTATGTACTGTCTCTTTATAGTGTTTTAAAGATTGTTCTTTCAAGTTCATCTTAGAACGTAGGATTTTATTTCCAAAGTGTAGTAAATCTTTCCTTTCTCACAGCAGGGTGTTCACATTACAAGGCTGCCATTTTTATTTGCCCATCAACTGGGCTTTTGGTGGAAATGACACACAACCAGCAGCATGATGTCCGCAACAGTGGAAACGTGGCTGGGGGGGGGGGGGGGGGGGGGAAGAAGGCGACAAGTTGTTATTCTAGTGGTATGTTCTGTCTCTACATAGTGTTTTAAAGATTGTTCTTTCAAGTTCATCTTAGAACGTAGGATTTTATTTCCAAAGTGTAGTAAATCTTTCCTTTCTCACAGCAGGGTGTCCACATTACAAGGCTGCATTTTTTATTTGCCCATCAACTGGGCTTTTGGTGGAAATGACACGCCACCCGCAGCATGATGTCCGCAAGAGTTTAAACGAGGGGGGGGGGGGGTGGGGGGAACAAGAAGACGACAAGTTGTTATTCTATTGGTATGTACTGTCTCTTTATAGTGTTTTAAAGATTGTTCTTTCAAGTTCATCTTAGAACGGAGGATTTTATTTCCAAAGTGTAGTAAATCTTTCATTTCTCACACCAGGGTGTTCACATTACAAGGCTGCACTTTTTATTCGCCCATCAACTGGGCTTTTGGTGGAAATGACACACAACCAGCAGCATGATGTCCGCAAGAGTGGAAACGTGGCTGTTGGGGGGGTGGGGGGGGGGGAACAAGAAGGCGACAAGTTGTTATTCTATTGGTATGTACTGTCTCTTTATAGTGTTTTAAAGATTGTTCGTTCAAGTTCATCTTAGAACGTAGGATTTTATTTCCAAAGTGTAGTAAATCTTTCCTTTGTCACAGCAGGGTGTTCTCATTACAAGGCTGCAATTTTTATTTGGACATCAACTGGGCTTTTGGTGGAAACGACACTCAACCAGCAGCATGATGTCCGCAAGAGTGGAAACGTGGCTGGGTGGTGGGGGTGGGGGGTGGGGGGGGGAGGGAAGGGACAAGATGGCGACAAATTGTTATTCTATTGGTATGTACTGTCTCTTTATAGTGTTTTAAAGATTGTTCTTTCAAGTTCATCTTAGAACGGAGGATTTTATTTCCAAAGTGTAGTAAATCTTTCCTTTCTCACAGCAGGGTGTACACATTACAAGGCTGCAATATTTATATGCGCATCAACTCGACTTTTGGTGGAAACGACACACTACCAGCAGCATGATGTCCGCAAGAGTGGAAACGTGGCTTGGGGGGGGGGGGGGGGGGGGGGGGGAACAAGAAGGCGACAAGTTTTTATTCTATTGGTATGTACTGTCTCTTTATAGTGTTTTAAAGATTGTTCTTTCAAGTTCATCTTAGAACGTAGGATTTTATTTCCAAAGTTTAGTAAATCTTTCCTTTCTCACAGCAGGGTGTTCACATTACAAGGCTGCAATTTTTATTTGCCCATCAACTGGCCTTTTGGTGGAAATTACACACAACCAGCAGCATGATGTCCGCAAGAGTGGAAACGTGGCTGGGGAGGGGGACAAGGAGGCGACAAGTAGTTATTCTATTGGTATGTACTGTCTCTTTATAGTGTTTTAAAGATTGTTCTTTCAAGTTCATCTTAGAACGTAGGATTTTATTTCCAAACTGTAGTAAATCTTTCCTTTCTCACAGCAGGGTGTTCACATTACAAGGCTGCACTTTTTATTTGCCCATCAACTGGGCTTTTGGTGGAAATGACACACAACCAGCAGCATGATGTCCGCAAGAGTGGAAACGTGGCTGGGGTGAGGGGGGGGGGGGGAACAAGAAGGCGACAAGTTGTTATTCTCTTGGTATGTACTGTCTCTTTATAGTGTTTTAAAGATTGTTCTTTCAAGTTCATCTTAGAACGTAGGATTTTATTTCCAAAGTGTAGTAAATCTTTCCTTTCTCACAGCAGGGTGTTCACATTACAAGGCTGCAATTTTTATTTGCCCATCAACTGGGCTTTTGGTGGAAATGACACACAACCAGCAGCATGATGTCCGCAAGAGTGGAACGTGGCTGGGGGGGGGGAGGGGGGGGGGGGGGACAACAAGGCGACAAGTTGTTATTCTATTGGTATGTACTGTCTCTTTATAGTGTTTTAAAGATTATTCTTTCAAGTTCATCTTAGAACGTAGGATTTTATTTCCAAACTGTAGTAAATCTTTCCTTTCTCACAGCAGGGTGTTCACATTACAAGGCTGCAATTTTTATTTGCGCATCAACTCGACTTTTGGTGGAAACGACACACTACCAGCAGCATGATGTCCGCAAGAGTGCAAACGTGGCTTGGTGGGGGGGGGGGGGGGGGGGGGGGGGGAACAAGAAGGCGACAAGTTTTTATTCTATTGGTATGTACTGTCTCTTTATAGTGTTTTAAAGATTGTTCTTTCAAGTTCATCTTGGAACGTAGGATTTTATTTCCAAAGTGTTGTAAATGTTTCCTTTCTCACAGCAGGGTGTCCACATTACAAGGCAGTATTTTTTATTTGCCCATCAACTGGGCTTTTGTTGGAAATGACACGCCACCCGCAGCATGATGTCCGCAAGAGTGGAATCGAGGGGGGGGTGGGGGGCACAACAAGACGACAAGTTGTTATTCTATTGGTATGTGCTGTCTCTTTATAGCGTTTTAAAGATTGTTCTTTTAAGTTCATCTTAGAACGTAGGATTTTATTTCCAAAGTGTAGTAAATCTTTCCTTTCTCACAGCAGGGTGTTCACATTACAAGGCTGCAATTTTTATTTGCCCATCAACTGGGCTTTTGGTGGAAATTACACACAACCAGCAGCATGATGTCCGCAAGAGTGGAAATGTGGCTGCGGGCGGGGGGAGGGGGGGGGGAGTGGGGGGGGGGGGAACAACAACAACAAGGCGACAAGTTGTTATTCTATTGGTATGTACTGTCTCTTTATAGTGTTTTAAAGATTGTTCTTTCAAGTTCATCTTAGAACGTAGGATTTTATTTCCAAAGTGTAGTAAATCTTTCCTTTCTCACAGCAGGGTGTCCACATTACAAGGCTGCATTTTTTATTTGCCCATCAACTGGGCTTTTGGTGGAAATGACACGCCACCCGCAGCATGATGTCCGCAAGAGTGGAAACGAGGGGGGGGGGGTGGGGGGCACAAGAAGACGACAAGTTGTTATTCTATTGGTATGTACTGTCTCTTTATAGTGTTTTAAAGATTGTTCTTTCAAGTTCATCTTAGAACGGAGGATTTTATTTCCAAAGTGTAGTAAATCTTTCCTTTCTCACAGCAGGGTGTTCACATTACAAGGCTGCAATTTTTATTTGCCCATCAACTGGGCTTTTGGTGGAAATGACACGCCACCAGCAGCATGATGTCCGCAAGAGTGGAAACGAGGGGGGGGTGGGGGGCACAAGAAGACGACAAGTTGATATTCTATTGGTATGTACTGTCTCTTTATAGTGTTTTAAAGATTGTTCTTTCAAGTTCATCTTAGAACGTAGGATTTTATTTCCAAAGTGTAGTAAATCTTTCCTTTCTCACAGCAGGGTGTTCACATTACAAGGCTGCAATTTTTATTTGCCCATCAACTGGGCTTTTGGTGGAAATGACACACAACCAGCAGCATGATGTCCGCAAGAGTGGAAACGCGGCTGGGGGGGGGGGGGGGGGGGCGGAACAAGAAGGCGACAAGTTGTTATTCTATTGGTATGTACTGTCTCTTTATAGTGTTTTAAAGATTGTTCTTTCAAGTTCATCTTAGAACGTAGGATTTTATTTCCAAAGTGTAGTAAATCTTTCCTTTCTCACAGCAGGGTGTCCACATTACAAGGCTGCCATTTTTATTTGCCCATCAACTGGGCTTTTGGTGGAAATGACACACAACCAGCAGCATGATGTCCGCAAGAGTAGAAACGTGGTGGGGGGGGGGGGGGTGGGGGGGGGGGAACAAGAAGACGACAAGTTGTTATTCTATTGGTATGTACTGTCTCTTTATAGTGTTTTAAAGATTGTTCGTTCAAGTTCATCTTAGAACGTAGGATTTTATTTCCAAAGTGAAGTAAATCTTTCCTTTCTCACAGCAGGGTGTTCACATTACAAGGCTGCAATTTTTATTTGGACATCAACTGGGCTTTTGGTGGAAACGACACACAACCAGCAGCATGATGTCCGCAAGATTGGAAACGTGGCTGGGTGGTGGGGGTGGGGGGTGGGGGGGGGTGGGGGGGGGGGGAAGGGACAAGAAGGCGACAAATTGTTATTCTATTGGTATGTACTGTCTCTTTATAGTGTTTTAAAGATTGTTCTTTCAAGTTCATCTTAGAACGGAGGATTTTATTTCCAAAGTGTAGTAAATCTTTCCTTTCTCACAGCAGGGTGTTCACATTACAAGGCTGCAATTTTTATTTGCCCATCAACTGGGCTTTTGGTGGAAATGACACGCCACCAGCAGCATGATGTCCGCAAGAGTGGAAACGAGGGGGGGGTGGGGGGCACAAGAAGACGACAAGTTGATATTCTATTGGTATGTACTGTCTCTTTATAGTGTTTTAAAGATTGTTCTTTCAAGTTCATCTTAGAACGTAGGATTTTATTTCCAAAGTGTAGTAAATCTTTCCTTTCTCACAGCAGGGTGTTCACATTACAAGGCAGCAATTTTTATTTGCCCATCAACTGGGCTTTTGGTGGAAATGACACACAACCAGCAGCATGATGTCCGCAAGAGTGGAAACGTGGCTGGGGGGGGGAGGGGGGGGGGGGACAACAAGGCGACAAGTTGTTATTCTATTGGTATGTACTGTCTCTTTATAGTGTTTTAAAGATTATTCTTTCAAGTTCATCTTAGAACGTAGGATTTTATTTCCAAACTGTAGTAAATCTTTCCTTTCTCACAGCAGGGTGTTCACATTACAAGGCTGCAATTTTTATTTGCGCATCAACTCGACTTTTGGTGGAAACGACACACTACCAGCAGCATGATGTCCGCAAGAGTGCAAACGTGGCTGGGGGGGGGGGGGGGGGGGGGGGGGGGGGAACAAGAAAGCGACAAGTTTTTATTCTATTGGTATGTACTGTCTCTTTATAGTGTTTTAAAGATTGTTCTTTCAAGTTCATCTTAGAACGTAGGATTTTATTTCCAAAGTGTAGTAAATCTTTCCTTTCTCACAGCAGGGTGTTCACATTACAAGGCTGCAATTTTTACTTGCCCATCAACTGGGCTTTTGGTGGAAATGACACACAACCAGCAGCATGATGTCCGCAAGAGTGGAAACGTGGCTGGGGGGGGGGGGGGGGGGGGGGAACAAGAAGGCGACAAGTTGTTATTCTATTGGTATGTACTGTCTCTTCATAGTGTTTTAAAGATTGTTCTTTCAAGTTCATCTTAGAACGTAGGATTTTATTTCCAAAGTGTAGTAAATCTTTCCTTTCTCACAGCAGGGTGTCCACATTACAAGGCTGCATTTTTTATTTGCCCATCAACTGGGCTTTTGGTGGAAATGACACGCCACCCGCAGCATGATGTCCGCAAGAGTGGAAACGAGGGGGGGGGGGGTGGGGGGAACAAGAAGACGACAAGTTGTTATTCTATTGGTATGTACTGTCTCTTTATAGTGTTTTAAAGATTGTTCTTTCAAGTTCATCTTAGAACGGAGGATTTTATTTCCAAAGTGTAGTAAATCTCTCACAGCAGGGTGTTCACATTACAAGGCTGCAATTTTTATTTGGACATCAACTGGGCTTTTGGTGGAAACGACACTCAACCAGCAGCATGATGTCCGCAAGAGTGGAAACGTGGCTGGGTGGTGGGGGTGGGGGTGGGGGGGGGAGGGAAGGGACAAGAAGGCGACAAATTGTTATTCTATTGGTATGTACTGTCTCTTTATAGTGTTTTAAAGATTGTTCTTTCAAGTTCATCTTAGAACGGAGGATTTTATTTCCAAAGTGTAGTAAATCTTTCCTTTCCACAGCAGGGTGTTCACATTACAAGGCTGCAATTTTTATTTGCCCATCAACTGGGCTTTTGGTGGAAATGACACGCCACCAGCAGCATGATGTCCGCAAGAGTGGAAACGACGGGGGGGTGGGGGGCACAAGAAGACGACAAGTTGATATTCTATTGGTATGTACTGTCTCTTTATAGTGTTTTAAAGATTGTTCTTTCAAGTTCATCTTAGAACGTAGGATTTTATTTCCAAAGTGTAGTAAATCTTTCCTTTCTCACAGCAGGGTGTTCACATTACAAGGCTGCAATTTTTATTTGCCCATCAACTGGGCTTTTGGTGGAAATGACACACAACCAGCAGCATGATGTCCGCAAGAGTGGAAACGTGGCTGGGGGGGGGAGGGGGGGGGGGACAACAAGGCGACAAGTTGTTATTCTATTGGTATGTACTGTCTCTTTATAGCGTTTTAAAGATTGTTCTTTCAAGTTCATCTTAGAACGTAGGATTTTATTTCCAAAGTGTAGTAAATCTTTCCTTTCTCACAGCAGGGTGTTCACATTACAAGGCTGCAATTTTTATTTGCCCATCAACTGGGCTTTTGGTGGAAATTACACACAACCAGCAGCATGATGTCCGCAAGAGTGGAAATGTGGCTGCGGGCGGGGGGAATGGGGGGGGGGGGGGGGGGGAGGGGGGGGGGGAGTGGGGGGGGGGGAACAACAACAACAAGGCGACAAGTTGTTATTCTATTGGTATGTACTGTCTCTTTATAGTGTTTTAAAGATTGTTCTTTCAAGTTCATCTTAGAACGTAGGATTTTATTTCCAAAGTGTAGTAAATCTTTCCTTTCTCACAGCAGGGTGTTCACATTACAAGGCTGCAATTTTTACTTGCCCATCAACTGGGCTTTTGGTGGAAATGACACACAACCAGCAGCATGATGTCCGCAAGAGTGGAAACGTGGCTGGGGGGGGGGGGGGGGGGGGGGGGGAAAGAAGGCGACAAGTTGTTATTCTAGTGGTATGTTCTGTCTCTTCATAGTGTTTTAAAGATTGTTCTTTCAAGTTCATCTTAGAACGTAGGATTTTATTTCCAAAGTGTAGTAAATCTTTCCTTTCTCACAGCAGGGTGTCCACATTACAAGGCTGCATTTTTTATTTGCCCATCAACTGGGCTTTTGGTGGAAATGACACGCCACCCGCAGCATGATGTCCGCAAGAGTTTAAACGAGGGGGGGGGGGGGGTGGGGGGAACAAGAAGACGACAAGTTGTTATTCTATTGGTATGTACTGTCTCTTTATAGTGTTTTAAAGATTGTTCTTTCAAGTTCATCTTAGAACGGAGGATTTTATTTCCAAAGTGTAGTAAATCTTTCCTTTCTCACACCAGGGTGTTCACATTACAAGGCTGCACTTTTTATTCGCCTATCAACTGGGCTTTTGGTGGAAATGACACACAACCAGCAGCATGATGTCCGCAAGAGTGGAAACGTGGCTGGATGGGGGGGGGGGGGGGGGGGGGGGGGGGGGGGGGGGAACAAGAAGACGACAAGTTGTTATTCTATTGGTATGTACTGTCTCTTTATAGTGTTTTAAAGATTGTTCGTTCAAGTTCATCTTAGAACGTAGGATTTTATTTCCAAAGTGTAGTAAATCTTTCCTTTCTCACAGCAGGGTGTCCACATTACAAGGCTGCATTTTTTATTTGCCCATCAACTGGGCTTTTGGTGGAAATGACACGCCACCCGCAGCATGATGTCCGCAAGAGTTTAAACGAGGGGGGGGGGGGGTGGGGGGAACAACGAGGCGACAAGTTGTTATTCTATTGGTATGTACTGTCTCTTTATAGTGTTTTAAAGATTGTTCTTTCAAGTTCATCTTAGAACGTAGGATTTTTATTTCCAAACTGTAGTAAATCTTTCCTTTCTCACAGCAGGGTGTTCACATTACAAGGCTGCAATTTTTATATGCGCATCAACTCGACTTTTGGTGGAAACGACACACTACCAGCAGCATGATGTCCGCAAGAGTGGAAACGTGGCTTGGGGGGGGGGGGGGGGGGGGGGGGAACAAGAAGGCGACAAGTTTTTATTCTATTGGTATGTACTGTCTCTTTATAGTGTTTTAAAGATTGTTCTTTCAAGTTCATCTTAGAACGTAGGATTTTATTTCCAAAGTTTAGTAAATCTTTCCTTTCTCACAGCAGGGTGTTCACATTACAAGGCTGCAATTTTTATTTGCCCATCAACTGGGCTTTTGGTGGAAATTACACACAACCAGCAGCATGATGTCCGCAAGAGTGGAAATGTGGCTGTGGGCGGGGCTGGGGGGATGGGGGGGGGGGGGTGGGGGGGGCGGGAGGGGGGGGGAGTGGGGGGGGGGGGGGAACAACAACAACAAGGTGACAAGTTGTTATTCTATTGGTATGTACAGTCTCTTTATAGTGTTTTTAAAGATTGTTCTTTCAAGTTCATCTTAGAACGTAGGATTTTATTTCCAAAGTGTAGTAAATCTTTCCTATCTCACAGCAGGGTGTTCACATTACAAGGCTGCAATTTTTATTTGCCCATCAACTGGGCTTTTGGTGGAAATGACACGCCACCAGCAGCATGATGTCCGCAAGAGTGGAAACGAGGGGGGGGGTGGGGGGCACAAGAAGACGACAAGTTGTTATTCTATTGGTATGTACTGTCTCTTTATAGTGTTTTGAAGATTGTTCTTTCAAGTTCATCTTAGAACGTAGGATTTTATTTCCAAAGTGTAGTAAATCTTTCCTTTCTCACAGCAGGGTGTTCACATTACAAGGCTGCAATTTTTATTTGCCCATCATCTGGGCTTTTGGTGGAAATGACACGCCACCGGCAGCATGATGTCCGCAAGAGTGGAAACGAGGGGGGGGTGGGGGGCACAAGAAGACGACAAGTTGATATTCTATTGGTATGTACTGTCTCTTTATAGTGTTTTAAAGATTGTTCTTTCAAGTTCATCTTAGAACGTAGGATTTTATTTCGAAACTGTAGTAAATCTTTCCTTTCTCACAGCAGGGTGTTCACATTACAAGGCTGCAATTTTTATTTGCCCATCAACTGGGCTTTTGGTGGAAATGACACACAACCAGCAGCATGATGTCCGCAAGAGTGGAAACGTTGCTGGGGGGGGGGGGGGGGGGGGGGGGGAAAGAAGGCAACAAGTTGTTATTCTATTGGTATGTACTGTCTCTTTATAGTGTTTTAATGATTGTTCTTTCAAGTTCATCTTAGAACGTAGGATTTTATTTCCAAACTGTAGTAAATCTTTCCTTTCTCACAGCAGGGTGTTCACATTACAAGGCTGCAATTTTTATTTGCCCATCAACTGGGCTTTTGGTGGAAATGACACACAACCAGCAGTATGATGTCCGCAAGAGTGGAAACGTTGTTGGGGGGGGGGGGGGGGGGGGGGGGGGGGGGGAACAAGAAGGCGACAAGTTGTTATTCTATTGGTATGTACTGTCTCTTTATAGTGTTTTAAAGATTGTTCTTTCAAGTTCATCTTAGAACGTAGGATTTTATTTCCAAAGTGTAATAAATCTTTCCTTTCTCACAGCAGGGTGTTCACATTACAAGGCTGCAATTTTTATTTGCCCATCAACTGGGCTTTTGGTGGAAAAGACACACAACCAGCAGCATGATGTCCGCAAGAGTGGAAACGTGGCTGGATGGGGGGGGGGGGGGGGGGGGGGGGGGGGGGGGAACAAGAAGACGACAAGTTGTTATTCTATTGGTATGTACTGTCTCTTTATAGTGTTTTAAAGATTGTTCGTTCAAGTTCATCTTAGAACGTAGGATTTTATTTCCAAAGTGTAGTAAATCTTTCCTTTCTCACAGCAGGGTGTTCACATTACAAAGCTGCAATTTTTATTTGGACATCAACTGGGCTTTTGGTGGAAACGACACTCAACCAGCAGCATGATGTCCGCAAGAGTGGAAACGTGGCTGGGTGGTGGGGGTGGGGGGTGGGGGGAGGAGGGAAGGGACAAGAAGGCGACAAATTGTGATTCTATTGGTATGTACTGTCTCTTTATAGTGTTTTAAAGATTGTTCTTTCAAGTTCATCTTAGAACGGAGGATTTTATTTCCAAAGTGTAGTAAATCTTTCCTTTCTCACAGCAGGGTGTTCACATTACAAGGCTGCAATTTTTATTTGCCCATCAACTGGGCTTTTGGTGGAAATGACACGCCACCAGCAGCATGATGTCCGCAAGAGTGGAAACGAGGGGGGGGGTGGGGGGCACAAGAAGACGACAAGTTGATATTCTATTGGTATGTACTGTCTCTTTATAGTGTTTTAAAGAATGTTCTTTCAAGTTCATCTTAGAACGTAGGATTTTATTTCCAAAGTGTAGTAAATCTTTCCTTTCTCACAGCAGGGTGTTCACATTACAAGGCTGCAATTTTTATTTGCCCATCAACTGGGCTTTTGGTGGAAATGACACACAACCAGCAGCATGATGTCCGCAAGAGTGGAAACGTGACTGGGGGGGTGAGGGGGGGGGGGGACAACAAGGCGACAAGTTGTTATTCTATTGGTATGTACTGTCTCTTTATAGTGTTTTAAAGATTGTTCTTTCAAGTTCATCTTAGAACGTAGGATTTTATTTCCAAACTGTAGTAAATCTTTCCTTTCTCACAGCAGGGTGTTCACATTACAAGGCTGCAATTTTTATTTGCGCATCAACTCGACTTTTGGTGGAAACGACACACTACTAGCAGCATGATATCCGCAAGAGTGGAAACGTGGCTTGGGGGGGGGGGGGGGGGGGGAACAAGAAGGCGACAAGTTTTTATTCTATTGGTATGTACTGTCTCTTTATAGTGTTTTAAAGATTGTTCTTTCAAGTTCATCTTAGAACGTAGGATTTTATTTCCAAAGTGTAGTAAATCTTTCCTTTCTCACAGCAGGGTGTCCACATTACAAGGCTGTATTTTTTGTTTGCCCATCAACTGAGCTTTTGTTGGAAATGACACGCCACCCGCAGCATGATGTCCGCAAGAGTGGAATCGAGGGGGGGAATGGGGGGCACAACAAGACGACAAGTTGTTATTCTATTGGTATGTACTGTCTCTTTATAGTGTTTTAAAGATTGTTCTTTCAAGTTCATCTTAGAACGTAGGATTTTATTTCCAAAGTGTAGTAAATCTTTCCTTTCTCACAGCAGGGTGTTCACATTACAAGGCTGCAATTTTTATTTGCCCATCAACTGGGCTTTTGGTGGAAATTACACACAACCAGCAGCATGATGTCCGCAAGAGTGGAAATGTGGCTGTGGGCGTGGCTGGGGGGGTGGGGGGTGGCGGGAGGGGGGGGGAGTGGGGGGGGGGGGGGGGGGGAACAACTACAACAAGGCGACAAGTTGTTATTCTATTGGTATGTACTGTCTCTTTATAGTGTTTTAAAGATTGTTCTTTCAAGTTCATCTTAGAACGTAGGATTTTATTTCCAAAGTGTAGTAAATCTTTCCTTTCTCACAGCAGGGTGTTCACATTACAAGGCTGCAATTTTTACTTGCCCATCAATTGGGCTTTTGGTGGAAATGACACACAACCAGCAGCATGATGTCCGCAAGAGTGGAAACGTGGCGGGGGGGGGGGGAGGGGGGGGGGGGGGGAACAAGAAGGCGACAAGTTGTTATTCTATTGGTATGTACTGTCTCTTCATAGTGTTTTAAAGATTGTTCTTTCAAGTTCATCTTAGAACGTAGGATTTTATTTCCAAAGTGTAGTAAATCTTTCCTTTCTCACAGCAGGGTGTCCACATTACAAGGCTGCATTTTTTATTTGCCCATCAACTGGGCTTTTGGTGGAAATGACACGCCACCCGCAGCATGATGTCCGCAAGAGTGGAAACGAGGGGGGGGGTGGGGGGCACAAGAAGACAACAAGTTGTTATTCTATTGGTATGTACTGTCTCTTTATAGTGTTTTAAAGATTGTTCTTTCAAGTTCATCTTAGAATGGAGGATTTTATTTCCAAAGTGTAGTAAATCATTCCTTTCTCACAGCAGGGTGTTCACATAACAAGGCTGCAATTTTTATTTGCCCATCAACTGGGCTTTTGGTGGAAATGACACGCCACCAGCAGCATGATGTCCGCAAGAGTGGAAACGAGGGGGGGGGGGGGTGGGGGGCACAAGAAGACGACAAGTTGTTATTCTATTGGTATGTACTGTCTCTTTATAGTGTTTTGAAGATTGTTCTTTCAAGTTCATCTTAGAACGTAGGATTTTATTTCCAAAGTGTAGTAAATCTTTCCTTTCTCACAGCAGGGTGTTCACATTACAAGGCTGCAATTTTTATTTGCCCATCAACTGGGCTTTTGGTGGAAATGACACGCCACCGGCAGCATGATGTCCGCAAGAGTGGAAACGAGGGGGTGGTGGGGGGCACAAGAATACGACAAGTTGATATTCTATTGGTATGTACTGTCTCTTTATAGTGTTTTAAAGATTGTTCTTTCAAGTTCATCTTAGAACGTAGGATTTTATTTCCAAACTGTAGTAAATCTTTCCTTTCTCACAGCAGGGTGTTCACATTACAAGGCTGCAATTTTTATTTGCCCATCAACTGGGCTTTTGGTGGAAATGACACACAACCAGCAGCATGATGTCCGCAAGAGTGGAAACGTTGCTGGGGGGGGGGGAAGGGGGGGAACAAGAAGGCGACAAGTTGTTATTCTATTGGTATGTACTGTCTCTTTATAGTGTTTTAAAGATTGTTCTTTCAAGTTCATCTTAGAACGTAGGATTTTATTTCCAAACTGTAGTAAATCTTTCCTTTCTCACAGCAGGGTGTTCACATTACAAGGCTGCAATTTTTATTTGCCCATCAACTGGGCTTTTGGTGGAAATGACACACAACCAGCAGCATGATGTCCGCAAGAGTGGAAACGCGGCTGGGGGGGGGGGGGGGGGGGGGAACAAGAAGACGACAAGTTGTTATTCTATTGGTATGTACTGTCTCTTTATAGTGTTTTAAAGATTGTTCGTTCAAGTTCATCTTAGAACGTAGGATTTTATTTCCAAAGTGTAGTAAATCTTTCCTTTCTCACAGCAGGGTGTTCACATTACAAGGCTGCAATTTTTATTTGGACATCAACTGGGCTTTTGGTGGAAACGACACACAACCAGCAGCATGTTGTCCGCAAGAGTGGAAACGTGGCTGGGTGGTGGTGGTGGGGGGTGGGGGGGGGGGGAGGGACAAGAAGGCGACAAATTGTTATTCTATTGGTATGTACTGTTTGTTTATAGTGTTTTAAAGATTGTTCTTTCAAGTTCATCTTAGAACGTAGGATTTTATTTCCAAAGTGTAGTAAATCTTTCCATTCTCACAGCAGGGTGTTCACATTACAAGGCTGCAATTTTTATTTGCGCATCAACTCGACTTTTGGTGGAAACGACACACAACCAGCAGCATGATGCCCGCAAGAGTGGAAACGTGGCTTGGGGGGGGGGGGGGGGGGAACAAGAAGGCGACAAGTTTTTATTCTATTGGTATGTACTGTCTCTTTATAGTGTTTTAAAGATTGTTCTTTCAAGTTCATCTTAGAACGTAGGATTTTATTTCCAAAGTGTAGTAAATCTTTCCTTTCTCACAGCAGGGTGTCCACATTACAACGCTGCATTTTTTATTTGCCCATCAACTGGGCTTTTGTTGGAAATGACACGCCACCCGCAGCATGATGTCCGCAAGAGTGGAATCGAGGGGGGGGTGGGGGGCACAACAAGACGACAAGTTGATATTCTATTGGTATGTACTGTCTCTTTATAGTGTTTTAAAGATTGTTCTTTCAAGTTCATCTTAGAACGGAGGATTTTATTTCCAAAGTGTAGTAAATCTTTCCTTTCTCACAGCAGGGTGTTCACATTACAAGGCTGCAATTTTTATTTGCCCATCAACTGGGCTTTTGGTGGAAATGACACACAACCAGCAGCATGATGTCCGCAAGAGTGGAAACGCGGCTGGGGGGGTGAGGGGGGGGGGGGGACAACAAGGCGACAAGTTGTTATTCTATTGGTATGTACTGTCTCTTTATAGTGTTTTAAAGATTGTTCTTTCAAGTTCATCTTAGAACGTAGGATTTTATTTCCAAACTGTAGTAAATCTTTCCTTTCTCACAGCAGGGTGTTCACATTACAAGGCTGCAATTTTTATTTGCGCATCAACTCGACTTTTGGTGGAAACGACACACTACCAGCAGCATGATGTCCGCAAGAGTGGAAACGTGGCTTGGGGGGGGGGGGGGGGGGGGAACAAGAAGGCGACAAGTTTTTATTCTATTGGTATGTACTGTCTCTTTATAGTGTTTTAAAGATTGTTCTTTCAAGTTCATCTTAGAACGTAGGATTTTATTTCCAAAGTGTAGTAAATCTTTCCTTTCTCACAGCAGGGTGTCCACATTACAAGGCTGTATTTTTTGTTTGCCCATCAACTGAGCTTTTGTTGGAAATGACACGCCACCCGCAGCATGATGTCCGCAAGAGTGGAAACGTGGCTTGGGGGGGGGGGGGGGGGAACAAGAAGGCGACAAGTTTTTATTCTATTGGTATGTACTGTCTCTTTATAGTGTTTTAAAGATTGTTCTTTCAAGTTCATCTTAGAACGTAGGATTTTATTTCCAAAGTGTAGTAAATCTTTCCTTTCTCACAGCAGGGTGTCCACATTACAAGGCTGTATTTTTTGTTTGCCCATCAACTGGGCTTTTGTTGGAAATGACACGCCACCCGCAGCATGATGTCCGCAAGAGTGGAATCGAGGGGGGGGGTGGGGGGCACAACAAGACGACAAGTTGTTATTCTATTGGTATGTACTGTCTCTTTATAGTGTTTTAAAGATTGTTCTTTCAAGTTCATCTTAGAACGTAGGATTTTATTTCCAAAGTGTAGTAAATCTTTCCTTTCTCACAGCAGGGTGTTCACATTACAAGGCTGCAATTTTTATTTGCCCATCAACTGGGCTTTTGGTGGAAATTACACACAACCAGCAGCATGATGTCCGCAAGAGTGGAAATGTGGCTGTGGGCGTGGCTGGGGGGGTGGGGGGGGGCGGGAGGGGGGGGGAGTGGGGGGGGGGGGGGACAACAACAACAAGGCGACAAGTTGTTATTCTATTGGTATGTACTGTCTCTTTATAGTGTTTTAAAGATTGTTCTTTCAAGTTCATCTTAGAACGTAGGATTTTATTTCCAAAGTGTAGTAAATCTTTCCTTTCTCACAGCAGGGTGTTCACATTACAAGGCTGCAATTTTTACTTGCCCATCAATTGGGCTTTTGGTGGAAATGACACACAACCAGCAGCATGATGTCCGCAAGAGTGGAAACGTGTCGGTGGGTGGGGAGGGGGGGGGGGAACAAGAAGGCGACAAGTTGTTATTCTATTGGTATGTACTGTCTCTTCATAGTGTTTTAAAGATTGTTCTTTCAAGTTCATCTTAGAACGTAGGATTTTATTTCCAAAGTGTAGTAAATCTTTCCTTTCTCACAGCAGGGTGTCCACATTACAAGGCTGCATTTTTTATTTGCCCATCAACTGGGCTTTTGGTGGAAATGACACGCCACCCGCAGCATGATGTCCGCAAGAGTGGAAACGAGGGGGGGCGTGGGGGGCACAAGAAGACAACAAGTTGTTATTCTATTGGTATGTACTGTCTCTTTATAGTGTTTTAAAGATTGTTCTTTCAAGTTCATCTTAGAATGGAGGATTTTATTTCCAAAGTGTAGTAAATCTTTCCTTTCTCACAGCAGGGTGTTCACATTACAAGGCTGCAATTTTTATTTGCCCATCAACTGGGCTTTTGGTGGAAATGACACGCCACCAGCAGCATGATGTCCGCAAGAGTGGAAACGAGGGGGGGGGGTGGGGGGCACAAGAAGACGACAAGTTGTTATTCTATTGGTATGTACTGTCTCTTTATAGTGTTTTGAAGATTGTTCTTTCAAGTTCATCTTAGAACGTAGGATTTTATTTCCAAAGTGTAGTAAATCTTTCCTTTCTCACAGCAGGGTGTTCACATTACAAGGCTGCAATTTTTATTTGCCCATCAACTGGGCTTTTGGTGGAAATGACACGCCACCGGCAGCATGATGTCCGCAAGAGTGGAAACGAGGGGGTGGTGGGGGGCACAAGAAGACGACAAGTTGATATTCTATTGGTATGTACTGTCTCTTTATAGTGTTTTAAAGATTGTTCTTTCAAGTTCAGCTTAGAACGTAGGATTTTATTTCCAAACTGTAGTAAATCTTTCCTTTCTCACAGCAGGGTGTTCACATTACAAGGCTGCAATTTTTATTTGCCCATCAACTGGGCTTTTGGTGGAAATGACACACAACCAGCAGCATGATGTCCGCAAGAGTGGAAACGTTGCTGGGGGGGGGGAAGGGGGGGAACAAGAAGGCGACAAGTTGTTATTCTATTGGTATGTACTGTCTCTTTATAGTGTTTTAAAGATTGTTCTTTCAAGTTCATCTTAGAACGTAGGATTTTATTTCCAAACTGTAGTAAATCTTTCCTTTCTCACAGCAGGGTGTTCACATTACAAGGCTGCAATTTTTATTTGCCCATCAACTGGGCTTTTGGTGGAAATGACACACAACCAGCAGCATGATGTCCGCAAGAGTGGAAACGCGGCTGGGGGGGGGGGGGGGAACAAGAAGACGACAAGTTGTTATTCTATTGGTATGTACTGTCTCTTTATAATGTTTTAAAGATTGTTCGTTCAAGTTCATCTTAGAACGTAGGATTTTATTTCCAAAGTGTAGTAAATCTTTCCTTTCTCACAGCAGGGTGTTCACATTACAAGGCTGCAATTTTTATTTGGACATCAACTGGGCTTTTGGTGGAAACGACACACAACCAGCAGCATGATGTCCGCAAGAGTGGAAACGTGGCTTGGTGGTGGTGGTGGGGGGTGGGGGGGGGGGGGGAGGGACAAGAAGGCGACAAATTGTTATTCTATTGGTATGTACTGTTTGTTTATAGTGTTTTAAAGATTGTTATTTCAAGTTCATCTTAGAACGTAGGATTTTATTTCCAAAGTGTAGTAAATCTTTCCATTCTCACAGCAGGGTGTTCACATTACAAGGCTGCAATTTTTATTTGCGCATCAACTCGACTTTTGGTGGAAACGACACACAACCAGCAGCATGATGCCCGCAAGAGTGGAAACGTGGCTTGGGGGGGGGGGGGGGGGGGGGGGGGACAAGAAGGCGACAAGTTTTTATTCTATTGGTATGTACTGTCTCTTTATAGTGTTTTAAAGATTGTTCTTTCAAGTTCATCTTAGAACGTAGGATTTTATTTCCAAAGTGTAGTAAATCTTTCCTTTCTCACAGCAGGGTGTCCACATTACAACGCTGCATTTTTTATTTGCCCATCAACTGGGCTTTTGTTGGAAATGACACGCCACCCGCAGCATGATGTCCGCAAGAGTGGAATCGAGGGGGGGGTGGGGGGCACAACAAGACGACAAGTTGTTATTCTATTGGTATGTACTGTCTCTTTATAGTGTTTTAAAGATTGTTCTTTCAAGTTCATCTTAGAACGGAGGATTTTATTTCCAAAGTGTAGTAAATCTTTCCTTTCTCACAGCAGGGTGTTCACATTACAAGGCTGCAATTTTTATTTGCGCATCAACTTGACTTTTGGTGGAAACGACACACAACCAGCAGCATGATGTCCGCAAGAGTGGAAACGTTGCTTGGGGGGGGGGGGGGGGAACAAGAAGGCGACAAGTTTTTATTCTATTGGTATGTACTGTCTCTTTATTGTGTTTTAAAGATTGTTCTTTCAAGTTCATCTTAGAACGTAGGATTTTATTTCCAAAGTGTAGTAAATCTTTCCTTTCTCACAGCAGGGTGTCCACATTACAACGCTGCATTTTTTATTTGCCCATCAACTTGGCTTTTGGTGGAAATGACACGCCACCAGCAGCATGATGTCCGCAAGAGTGGAAACGAGGCGGGTGTGGGGGGCACAAGAAGACGACAAGTTGATATTCTATTGGTATGTACTGTCTCTTTATAGTGTTTTAAAGATTGTTCTTTCAAGTTCATCTTAGAACGTAGGATTTTATTTCCAAAGTGTAGTAAATCTTTCCTTTCTCACAGCAGGGTGTTCACATTACAAGGCTGCAATTTTTATTTGCCCATCAACTGGGCTTTTGGTGGAAATGACACACAACCAGCAGCATGATGTCCGCAAGAGTGAAACGTGACTGGGGGTGTGGGGGTGGGGGGGGGGGGGGGAACAAGAAGGCGGCAAGTTGTTATTCTATTGGTATGTACTGTCTCTTTATAGTGTTTTAAAGATTGTTCTTTCAAGTTCATCTTAGAACGGAGAATTTTATTTCCAAAGTGTAGTAAATCTTTCCTTTCTCACAGCAGGGTGTTCACATTACAAGGCTGCAATTTTTATTTGCCCATCAACTGGGCTTTTGGTGGAAATGACACGCCACCAGCAGCATGATGTCCGCAAGAGTGGAAACGTGGCTGAGGGGGGGGGGGGGAACAACAAGGCGACAAGTTGTTATTCTATTGGTATGTACTGTCTCTTTATAGTGTTTTAAAGATTGTTCTTTCAAGTTCATCTTAGAACGTAGGATTTTATTTCCAAAGTGTAGTAAATCTTTCCTTTCTCACAGCAGGGTGTTCACATTACAAGGCTGCAATTTTTATTTGCCCATCAACTGGGCTTTTTGTGGAAATTACACAAAACCAGCAGCATGATGTCCGCAAGAGTGAAAATGTGGCTGTGGGCGGGGGAACAACAACAACAAGGCGACAAGTTGTTATTCTATTGGTATGTACTGTCTCTTTATAGTGTTTTAAAGATTGTTCTTTCAAGTTCATCTTAGAACGTAGGATTTTATTTCCAAAGTGTAGTAAATCTTTCCTTTCTCACAGCAGGGTGTTCACATTACAAGGCTGCAATTTTTATTTGCCCATCAACTGGGCTTTTGGTGGAAATGACGCACAACCAGCAGCATGATGTCCGCAAGAGTGGAAACGCGGCTGGGGGGGGGGGGGGGGGAACAAGAAGACGACAAGTTGTTATTCTATTGGTATGTACTGTCTCTTTATAGTGTTTTAAAGATTGTTCGTTCAAGTTCATCTTAGAACGTAGGATTTTATTTCCAAAGTGTAGTAAATCTTTCCTTTCTCACAGCAGGGTGTTCACATTACAAGGCTGCAATTTTTATTTGGACATCAACTGGGCTTTTGGTGGAAACGACACACAACCAGCAGCATGATGTCCGCAAGAGTGGAAACGAGGGGGGGGTGGGGGGCACAAGAAGACGACTAGTTGTTATTCTATTGGTATGTACTCTCTTTTTATAGTGTTTTAAAGATTGTTCTTTCAAGTTCATCTTAGAACGTAGGATTTTATTTCCAAAGTGTAGTAAATCTTTCCTTTCTCACAGCAGGGTGTTCACATTACAAGGCTGCAATTTTTATTTGCGCATCAACTCGACTTTTGGTGGAAACGACACACAACCAGCAGCATGATGTCCGCAAGAGTGAAAACGTGGCTTGGGGGGGGGGGGGGAACAAGAAGGCGACAAGTTTTTATTCTATAGGTATGTACTGTCTCTTTATAGTGTTTTAAAGATTGTTCTTTCAAGTTCATCTTAGAACGTAGGATTTTATTTCCAAAGTGTAGTAAATCTTTCCTTTCTCACAGCAGGGTGTCCACATTACAACGCTGCATTTATTATTTGCCCATCAACTGGGCTTTTGTTGGAAATGACACGCCACCCGCAGCATGATGTCCGCAAGAGTGGAATCGAGGGGGGGGTGGGGGGCACAAGAAGACGACAAGTTGTTATTCTATTGGTATGTACTGTCTCTTTATAGTGTTTTAAAGATTGTTCTTTCAAGTTCATCTTAGAACGTAGGATTTTATTTCCAAAGTGTAGTAAATCTTTCCTTTCTCACAGCAGGGTGTTCACATTACAAGGCTGCAATTTTTATTTGCCCATCAACTGGGCTTTTGGTGGAAATGACACACAACCAGCAGCATGATGTCCGCAAGAGTGGAAACGTGACTGGGGGGGTGGGGGTGGGGGGGGGGGGGGAACAAGAAGGCGGCAAGTTGTTATTCTATTGGTATGTACTGTCTCTTTATAGTGTTTTAAAGATTGTTCTTTCAAGTTCATCTTAGAACGGAGGATTTTATTTCCAAAGTGTAGTAAATCTTTCCTTTCTCACAGCAGGGTGTTCACATTACAAGGCTGCAATTTTTATTTGCCCATCAACTGGGCTTTTGGTGGAAATGACACGCCACCAGCAGCATGATGTCCGCAAGAGTGGAAACGAGGGGGGGGTGGGGGGCACAAGAAGACGACAAGTTGATATTCTATTGGTATGTACTGTCTCTTTATAGTGTTTTAAAGATTGTTCTTTCAAGTTCATCTTAGAACGTAGGATTTTATTTCCAAAGTGTAGTAAATCTTTCCTTTCTCACAGCAGGGTGTTCTCATTACAAGGCTGCAATTTTTATTTGCCCATCAACTGGGCTTTTGGTGGAAATGACACACAACCAGCAGCATGATGTCCGCAAGAGTGGAAACGTGGCTGAGGGGGGGGGGGGGGGGGGGAACAACAAGGCGACAAGTTGTTATTCTATTGGTATGTACTGTCTCTTTATAGTGTTTTAAAGATTGTTCTTTCAAGTTCATCTTAGAACGTAGGATTTTATTTCCAAAGTGTAGTAAATCTTTCCTTTCTCACAGCAGGGTGTTCACATTACAAGGCTGCAATTTTTATTTGCCCATCAACTGGGCTTTTTGTGGAAATTACACAAAACCAGCAGCATGATGTCCGCAAGAGTGAAAATGTGGCTGTGGGCGGGGGAACAACAACAACAAGGCGACAAGTTGTTATTCTATTGGTATGTACTGTCTCTTTATAGTGTTTTAAAGATTGTTCTTTCAAGTTCATCTTAGAACGTAGGATTTTATTTCCAAAGTGTAGTAAATCTTTCCTTTCTCACAGCAGGGTGTTCACATTACAAGGCTGCAATTTTTACTTGCCCATCAACTGGGCTTTTGGTGGAAATGACACACAACCAGCAGCATGATGTCCGCAAGAGTGGAAACGTGGCTGTGGGGGGGGAGGGGGGGGGGGAACAAGAAGGCGACAAGTTGTTATTCTATTGGTATGTACTGTCTCTTTATAGTGTTTTAAAGATTTTTCTTTCAAGTTCATCTTAGAACGTAGGATTTTATTTCCAAAGTGTAGTAAATCTTTCCTTTCTCACAGCAGGGTGTCCACATTACAAGGCTGCATTTTTTATTTGCCCATCAACTGGGCTTTTGGTGGAAATGACACGCCACCCGCAGCATGATGTCCGCAAGAGTGGAATCGAGGGGGGGGTGGGGGGCACAACAAGACGACTAGTTGTTATTCTATTGGTATGTACTGTCTCTTTATAGTGTTTTAAAGATTGTTCTTTCAAGTTCATCTTAGAACGGAGGATTTTATTTCCAAAGTGTAGTAAATCTTTCCTTTCTCACAGCAGGGTGTTCACATTACAAGGCTGCAATTTTTATTTGCCCATCAACTGGGCTTTTGGTGGAAATGACACACAACCAGCAGCATGATGTCCGCAAGAGTGGAAACGTTGCTGAAGGGGGGGGGGGGGGGGGGGGGGAACAAGAAGGCGACAAGTTGTTATTCTATTGGTATGTACTGTCTCTTTATAGTGTTTTAAAGATTGTTCTTTCAAGTTCATCTTAGAACGTAGGATTTTATTTCCAAAGTGTAGTAAATCTTTCCTTTCTCACAGCAGGGTGTTCACATTACAAGGCTGCAATTTTTATTTGCCCATCAACTGGGCTTTTGATGGAAATGACGCACAACCAGCAGCATGATGTCCGCAAGAGTGGAAACGCGGCTGGGGGGGGGGGGGGGGGGAACAAGAAGACGACAAGTTGTTATTCTATTGGTATGTACTGTCTCTTTATAGTGTTTTAAAGATTGTTCGTTCAAGTTCATCTTAGAACGTAGGATTTTATTTCCAAAGTGTAGTAAATCTTTCCTTTCTCACAGCAGGGTGTTCACATTACAAGGCTGCAATTTTTATTTGGACATCAACTGGGCTTTTGGTGGAAACGACACACAACCAGCAGCATGATGTCCGCAAGAGTGGAAACGAGGGGGGGGGTGGGGGGCACAAGAAGACGACAAGTTGTTATTCTATTGGTATGTACTCTCTTTTTATAGTGTTTTAAAGATTGTTCTTTCAAGTTCATCTTAGAACGTAGGATTTTATTTCCAAAGTGTAGTAAATCTTTCCTTTCTCACAGCAGGGTGTTCACATTACAAGGCTGCAATTTTTATTTGCGCATCAACTCGACTTTTGGTGGAAACGACACACAACCAGCAGCATGATGTCCGCAAGAGTGAAAACGTGGCTTGGGGGGGGGGGGGGAAGAAGAAGGCGACAAGTTTTTATTCTATAGGTATGTACTGTCTCTTTATAGTGTTTTAAAGATTGTTCTTTCAAGTTCATCTTAGAACGTAGGATTTTATTTCCAAAGTGTAGTAAATCTTTCCTTTCTCACAGCAGGGTGTCCACATTACAACGCTGCATTTATTATTTGCCCATCAACTGGGCTTTTGTTGGAAATGACACGCCACCCGCAGCATGATGTCCGCAAGAGTGGAATCGAGGGGGGGGTGGGGGGCACAACAAGACGACAAGTTGTTATTCTATTGGTATGTACTGTCTCTTTATAGTGTTTTAAAGATTGTTCTTTCAAGTTCATCTTAGAACGGAGGATTTTATTTCCAAAGTGTAGTAAATCTTTCCTTTCTCACAGCAGGGTGTTCACATTACAAGGCTGCAATTTTTATTTGCCCATCAACTGGGCTTTTGGTGGAAATGACACACAACCAGCAGCATGATGTCCGCAAGAGTGGAAACGTGGCTTTGGTGGGGGGGGGGGGGGGGGGAACAAGAAGGCGACAAGTTGTTATTCTATTGGTATGTACTGTCTCTTTATAGTGTTTTAAAGATTGTTCTTTCAAGTTCATCTTAGAACGTAGGATTTTATTTCCAAAGTGTAGTAAATCTTTCCTTTCTCACAGCAGGGTGTTCACATTACAAGGCTGCAATTTTTATTTGCCCATCAACTGGGCTTTTGGTGGAAATGACGCACAACCAGCAGCATGATGTCCGCAAGAGTGGAAACGCGGCCGGGGGGGTGGAGGGGGGGGGAACAAGAAGGCGACAAGTTGTTATTCTATTGGTATGTACTGTCTCTTTATAGTGTTTTAAAGATTGTTCTTTCAAGTTCATCTTAGAACGTAGGATTTTATTTCCAAAGTGTAGTAAATCTTTCCTTTCTCACAGCAGGGTGTTCACATTACAAGGCTGCAATTTTTATTTGCCCATCAACTGGGCTTTTGGTGGAAATGACACACAACCAGCAGCATGATGTCCGCAAGAGTGGAAACGCGGCTGCGGAGGGGGGGGGGGGGGGGGGGAGGGGGGGGAACAAGAAGACGACAAGTTGTTATTCTATTGGTATGTACTGTCTCTTTATAGTGTTTTAAAGATTGTTCGTTCAAGTTCATCTTAGAACGTAGGATTTTATTTCCAAAGTGTAGTAAATCTTTCCTTTCTCACAGCAGGGTGTTCACATTACAAGGCTGCAATTTTATTTGGACATCAACTGGGCTTTTGGTGGAAACGACACACAACCAGCAGCATGATGTCCGCAAGAGTGGAAACGAGGGGGGGTGGGGGGCACAAGAAGACGACAAGTTGTTATTCTATTGGTATGTACTGTCTCTTTATAGTGTTTTAAAGATTGTTCGTTCAAGTTCATCTTAGAACGTAGGGTTTTATTTCCAAAGTGTAGTAAATCTTTCCTTTCTCACAGCAGGGTGTTCACATTATAAGGCTGCAAATTTTATTTAGACATCAACTGGGCTTTTGGTGGAAACGACACACAACCAGCAGCATGATGTCCGCAAGAGTGGAAATGTGGCTGGGTGGTGCTGGTGGGTGGTGGCGGTGGGGGGAGGGGGGGGGGGGGGGGAAGGGACAAGAAGGCGACAAATTGTTATTCTATTGGTATGTACTGTCTCTTTATAGTGTTTTAAAGATTGTTCTTTCAAGTTCATCTTAGAACGTAGGATTTTATTTCCAAAGTGTAGTAAATCTTTCCTTTCTCACAGCAGGGTGTCCACATTACAACGCTGCATTTTTTATTTGCCCATCAACTGGGCTTTTGTTGGAAATGACACGCCACCCGCAGCACGATGTCCGCAAGAGTGGAATCGAGGGGGGTGTGGCGGGCACAACAAGACGACAAGTTGTTATTCTATTGGTATGTACTGTCTCTTTATAGTGTTTTAAAGATTGTTCTTTCAAGTTCATCTTAGAACGTAGGATTTTATTTCCAAAGTGTAGTAAATCTTTCCTTTCTCACAGCAGGGTGTCCACATTACAAGGCTGCATTTTTTATTTGCCCATCAACTGGGCTTTTGGTGGAAATGACACGCCACCCGCAGCATGATGTCCGCAAGAGTGGAAACGAAGGGGGGGGGGGGGTGGGGGGCACAAGAAGACGACAAGTTGTTATTCTATTGGTATGTACTGTCTCTTTATAGTGTTTTAATGATTGTTCTTTCAAGTTCATCTTAGAACGTAGGATTTTATTTCCAAAGTGTAGTAAATCTTTCCTTTCTCACAGCAGGGTGTTCACATTACAAGGCTGCAATTTTTATTTGCCCATCAACTGGGCTTTTGGTGGAAACGACACACAACCAGCAGCATGATGTCCGCAAGAGTGGAAACGTGGCTGGGTGGTGCTGGTGGGTGGTGGTGGTGGGGGGAGGGGGGGGGGGGGGGGGGGAAGGGACAAGAAGGCGACAAATTGTTATTCTATTGGTATGTACTGTCTCTTTATAGTGTTTTAAAGATTGTTCTTTCAAGTTCATCTTAGAACGGAGGATTTTATTTCCAAAGTGTAGTAAATCTTTCCTTTCTCACAGCAGTCTGTTCACATTACAAGGCTGCAATTTTTATTTGCCCATCAACTGGGCTTTTGGTGGAAATGACACGCCACCAGCAGCATGATGTCCGCAAGAGTGGAAACGAGTCTGGGGGGGGGGGGGGGGGGGGGGGGGGGAACAACAAGGCGACAAGTTGTTATTCAATTGGTATGTACTGTCTCTTTATAGTGTTTTAATGATTGTTCTTTCAAGTTCATCTTAGAACGTAGGATTTTATTTCCAAACTGTAGTAAATCTTTCCTTTCTCACAGCAGGGTGTTCACATTACAAGGCTGCAATTCTTATTTGCGCATCAACTTGACTTTTGGTGGAAACGACACACAACCAGCAGCATGATGTCCGCAAGAGTGGAAACGTGGCTTGGGGGGGGGGGGGGGGGGAGGAACAAGAAGGCGACAAGTTGTTATTCTATTGGTATATACTGTCTCTTTATAGTGTTTTAAAGATTTTTCTTTCAAGTTCATCTTAGAACGTAGGATTTTATTTCCAAAGTGTAGTAAATCTTTCCTTTCTCACAGCAGGGTGTCCACATTACAAGGCTGCAGTTTTTATTTGCCCATCAACTGGGCTTTTGGTGGAAATGACACGCCACCCGCAGCATGATGTCCGCAAGAGTGGAAACGAGGGGGGGGGGTGGGGGGCACAAGAAGACGACAAGTTGTTATTCTATTGGTATGTACTGCCTCTTTATAGTGTTTTAAAGATTGTTCTTTCAAGTTCATCTTAGAACGGAGGATTTTATTTCCAAAGTGTAGTAAATCTTTCCTTTCTCACAGCAGGGTGTTCACATTACAAGGCTGCAATTTTTATTTGCCCATCAACTGGGCTTTTGGTGGAAATGACACACAACCAGCAGCATGATGTCCGCAAGAGTGGAAACATGGCTGGGGGGGGGGGGGGGGGGGGGGGGGGGGGGGAACAAGAAGGTGACAAGTTGTTATTCTATTGGTATGTACTGTCTCTTTATAGTGTTTTAAAGATTGTTCTTTCAAGTTCATCTTAGAACGTAGGATTTTATTTCCAAAGTGTAGTAAATCTTTCCTTTCTCACAGCAGGGTGTCCACATTACAAGGCTGCATTTTTTATTTGCCCATCAACTGGGCTTTTGGTGGAAATGACACGCCACCCGCAGCATGATGTCCGCAAGAGTGGAAACGAGGGGGGGGTGGGGGGCACAAGAAGATGACAAGTTGTTATTCTATTGGTATGTACTGTCTCTTTATAGTGTTTTAAAGATTGTTCTTTCAAGTTCATCTTAGAACGTAGGATTTTATTTCCAAAGTGTAGTAAATCTTTCCTTTCTCACAGCAGGGTGTTCACATTACAAGGCTGCAACTTTTATTTGCCCATCAACTGGGCTTTTGGTGGAAATGACACGCCACCAGCAGCATGATGTCCGCAAGAGTGGAAACGAGGGGGGGGTGGGGGGCACAAGAAGATGACAAGTTGTTATTCTATTGGTATGTACTGTCTCTTTATAGTGTTTTAAAGATTGTTCTTTCAAGTTCATCTTAGAACGTAGGATTTTATTTCCAAAGTGTAGTAAATCTTTCCTTTCTCACAGCAGGGTGTCCACATTACAAGGCTGCATTTTTTATTTGCCCATCAACTGGGCTTTTGGTGGAAATGACACGCCACCCGCAGCATGATGTCCGCAAGAGTGGCAACGGGGGGGGGGGGGGGGCACAAGAAGACGACAAGTTGTTATTCTATTGGTATGTACTGACTCTTTATAGTGTTTTAAAGATTGTTCTTTCAAGTTCATCTTAGAACGGAGGATTTTATTTCCAAAGTGTAGTAAATCTTTCCTTTCTCACAGCAGGGTGTTCACATTACAAGGCTGCAATTTTTATTTGCCCATCAACTGGGCTTTTGGTGGAAATGACACACAACCAGCAGCATGATGTCCGCAAGAGTGGAAACATGGCTGGGGGGGGGCGGGGGGGGGGGGGGGGGGGAACAAGAAGGCGACAAGTTGTTATTCTATTGGTATGTACTGTCTCTTTATAGTGTTTTAAAGATTGTTCTTTCAAGTTCATCTTAGAACGTAGGATTTTATTTCCAAATTGTAGTAAATCTTTCCTTTCTCACAGCAGGGTGTTCACATTACAAGGCTGCAATTTTTATTTGCCCATCAACTGGGCTTTTGGTGGAAATGACACACAACCAGCAGCATGATGTCCGCAAGAGTGGAAACGTTGCTGGGGGGGGGGGGGGGGGGGGGGGAACAAGAAGGCGACAAGTTGTTATTCTATTGGTATGTACTGTCTCTTTATAGTGTTTTAAAGATTGTTCTTTCAAGTTCATCTTAGAACGTAGGATTTTATTTCCAAAGTGTAGTAAATCTTTCCTTTCTCACAGCAGGGTGTTCACATTACAAGGCTGCAATTTTTATTTGCCCATCAACTGGGCTTTTGGTGGAAATGACACACAACCAGCAGCATGATGTCCGCAAGAGTGGAAACGGGGCTGGGGGGGGGGGGGGGGGGGGGAACAAGAAGGCGACAAGTTGTTATTCTATTGGTATGTACTGTCTCTTTATAGTGTTTTAAAGATTGTTCTTTCAAGTTCATCTTAGAACGTAGGATTTTATTTCCAAAGTGTAATAAATCTTTCCTTTCTCACAGCAGGGTGTTCACATTACAAGGCTGCAATTTTTATTTGCCCATCAACTGGGCTTTTGGTGGAAATGACACACAACCAGCAGCATGATGTCCGCAAGATTGGAAACGCGGCTGGGGGGGGGGGGGGGAACAAGAAGACGACAAGTTGTTATTCTATTGGTATGTACTGTCTCTTTATAGTGTTTTAAAGATTGTTCGTTCAAGTTCATCTTAGAACGTAGGATTTTATTTCCAAAGTGTAGTAAATCTTTCCTTTCTCACAGCAGGGTGTTCACATTACAAGGCTGCAATTTTTATTTGCCCATCAACTGGGCTTTTGGTGGAAATGACACACAACCAGCAGCATGATGTCCGCAAGCGTGGAAACGCGGCTGGGGGGGGGGGGGGGGGGGGGGGGAACAAGAAGACGACAAGTTGTTATTCTATTGGTATGTACTGTCTCTTTATAGTGTTTTAAAGGTTGTTCTTTCAAGTTCATCTTAGAACGTAGGATTTTATTTCCAAAGTGTAGTAAATCTTTCCTTTCTCACAGCAGGGTGTTCACATTACAAGGCTGCAATTTTTATTTGCCCATCAACTGGACTTTTGGTGGAAATGACACGCCACCCGCAGCATGATGTCCGCAAGAGTGGAAACGAGGGGGGGGGTGGGGGGCACAAGAAGACGACAAGTTGTTATTCTATTGGTATGTACTGTCTCTTTATAGTGTTTTAAAGATTGTTCTTTCAAGTTCATCTTAGAACGGAGGAATTTATTTCCAAAGTGTAGTAAATCTTTCCTTTCTCACAGCAGGGTGTTCACATTACAAGGCTGCAATTTTTATTTGCCCATCAACTGGGCTTTTGTTGGAAATGACACACAACCAGCAGCATGATGTCCGCAAGAGTGGAAACATGGCTGGGGGGGGGGGGGGGGGGGGGGGGGGGGGGGGAACAAGAAGGCGACAAGTTGTTATTCTATTGGTATGTACTGTCTCTTTATAGTGTTTTAAAGATTGTTCTTTCAAGTTCATCTTAGAATGTAGGATTTTATTTCCAAAGTGTAGTAAATCTTTCCTTTCTCACAGCAGGGTGTTCACATTACAAGGCTGCAATTTTTATTTGGACATCAACTGGGCTTTTGGTGGAAACGACACACAACCAGCAGCATGATGTCCGCAAGAGTGGAAACGTGGCTGGGTGGTGGTGGTTGGGGTGGGGGGGGGGGGGGGGAAGAGACAAGAAGGCGACAAATTGTTATTCTATTGGTATGTACTGTCTCTTTATAGTGTTTTAAAGATTGTTCTTTCAAGTTCATCTTAGAACGGAGGATTTTATTTCCAAAGTGTAGTAAATCTTTCCTTTCTCACAGCAGGGTGTTCACATTACAAGGCTGCAATTTTTATTTGCCCATCAACTGGGCTTTTGGTGGAAATGACACGCCACCAGCAGCATGATGTCCGCAAGAGTGGAAACGGGGGGGGGGGGGGGGTGGGAGGCACAAGAAGACGACAAGTTGATATTCTATTGGTATGTACTGTCTCCTTATAGTGTTTTAAAGATTGTTCTTTCAAGTTCATCTTAGAACGTAGGATTTTATTTCCAAAGTGTAGTAAATCTTTCCTTTCTCACAGCAGGGTGTTCACATTACAAGGCTGCAATTTTTATTAGCCCATCAACTGGAATTTTGGTAGAAATGACACACAACCAGCAGCATGATGTCCGCAAGAGTGGAAACGAGGCTGGGGGGGGGGGGGAACAACAAGGCGACAAGTTGTTATTCTATTGGTATGTACTGTCTCTTTATAGTGTTTTAAAGATTGTTCTTTCAAGTTCATCTTAGAACGGAGGATTTTATTTCCAAAGTGTAGTAAATCTTTCCTTTCTCACAGCAGGGTGTTCACATTACAAGGCTGCAATTTTTATTTGCCCATCAACTGGGCTTTTGGTGGAAATGACACGCCACCAGCAGCATGATGTCCGCAAGAGTGGTAACGAGGGGGGGGTGGGGGGCACAAGAAGACGACAAGTTGATATTCTATTGGTATGTACTGTCTCTTTATAGTGTTTTAAAGATTGTTCTTTCAAGTTCATCTTAGAACGTAGGATTTTATTTCCAAAGTGTAGTAAATCTTTCCTTTCTCACAGCAGGGTGTTCACATTACAAGGCTGCAATTTTTATTTGCCCATCAACTGGGCTTTTGGTAGAAATGACACACAACCAGCAGCATGATGTCCGCAAGAGTGGAAACGAGGCTGGGGGGGGGGGGGGGGGGGGGACAACAAGTCGACAAGTTGTTATTCTATTGGTATGTACTGTCTCTTTATAGTGTTTAAAAGGTTGTTCTTTCAAGTTCATCTTAGAACGTAGGATTTTATTTCCAAAGTGTAGTAAATCTTTCCTTTCTCACAGCAGGGTGTTCACATTACAAGGCTGCAATTTTTATTTGCGCATCAACTCGACTTTTGGTGGAAACGACACACAACCAGCAGCATGATGTCCGCAAGAGTGGAAACGTGGCTTGGGGGGGGGGGGGGGGGGGGTGGAACAAGAAGGCGACAAGTTGTTATTCTATTGGTATATACTGTCTCTTTATAGTGTTTTAAAGATTTTTCTTTCAAGTTCATCTTAGAACGTAGGATTTTATTTCCAAAGTGTAGTAAATCTTTCCTTTCTCACAGCAGGGTGTTCACATTACAAGGCTGCAATTTTTATTTGCCCATCAACTGGGCTTTTGGTGGAAATGACACACAACCAGCAGCATGATGTCCGCAAGAGTGGAAACGTGGCTTGGGGGGGGGGGGGGGTGGAACAAGAAGGCGACAAGTTGTTATTCTATTGGTATATACTGTCTCTTTATAGTGTTTTAAAGATTTTTCTTTCAAGTTCATCTTAGAACGTAGGATTTTATTTCCAAAGTGTAGTAAATCTTTCCTTTCTCACAGCAGGGTGTCAACATTACAAGGCTGCATTTTTTATTTGCCCATCAACTGGACTTTTGGTGGAAATGACACGCCACCCGCAGCATGATGTCCGCAAGAGTGGAAACGAGGGGGGGGGTGGGGGGCACAAGAAGACGACAAGTTGTTATTCTATTGGTATGTACTGTCTCTTTATAGTGTTTTAAAGATTGTTCTTTCAAGTTCATCTTAGAACGGAGGAATTTATTTCCAAAGTGTAGTAAATCTTTCCTTTCTCACAGCAGGGTGTTCACATTACAAGGCTGCAATTTTTATTTGCCCATCAACTGGGCTTTTGGTGGAAATGACACACAACCAGCAGCATGATGTCCGCAAGAGTGGAAACATGGCTGGGGGGGGGGGGGGGGGGGAACAAGAAGGCGACAAGTTGTTATTCTATTGGTATGTACTGTCTCTTTATAGTGTTTTAAAGATTGTTCTTTCAAGTTCATCTTAGAATGTAGGATTTTATTTCCAAAGTGTAGTAAATCTTTCCTTTCTCACAGCAGGGTGTTCACATTACAAGGCTGCAATTTTTATTTGTCCATCAACTGGGCTTTTGGTGGAAATGACGCACAACCAGCAGCATGATGTCCGCAAGAGTGGAAACGTGGCTGGGGGGGGGGGGGGGGGGAACAAGAAGACGACAAGTTGTTATTCTATTGGTATGTACTGTCTCTTTATAGTGTTTTAAAGATTGTTCGTTCAAGTTCATCTTAGAACGTAGGATTTTATTTCCAAAGTGTAGTAAATCTTTCCTTTCTCACAGCAGGGTGTTCACATTATAAGGCTGCAATTTTTATTTGGACATCAACTGGGCTTTTGGTGGAAACGACACACAACCAGCAGCATGATGTCCGCAAGAGTGAAAATGTGGCTGTGGGCGGGGGAACAACAACAACAAGGCGACAAGTTGTTATTCTATTGGTATGTACTGTCTCTTTATAGTGTTTTAAAGAGTGTTCTTTCAAGTTCATCTTAGAACGTAGGATTTTATTTCCAAAGTGTAGTAAATCTTTCCTTTCTCACAGCAGGGTGTTCACATTACAAGGCTGCAATTTTTACTTGCCCATCAACTGGGCTTTTGGTGGAAATGACACACAACCAGCAGCATCATGTCCGCAAGAGTGGAAACGTGGCTGTGGGGGGGGGGGGGGTGGGGAACAAGAAGGCGACAAGTTGTTATTCTATTGGTATGTACTGTCTCTTTATAGTGTTTTAAAGATTTTTCTTTCAAGTTCATCTTAGAACGTAGGATTTTATTTCCAAAGTGTAGTAAATCTTTCCTTTCTCACAGCAGGGTGTCCACATTACAAGGCTGCATTTTTTATTTGCCCATCAACTGGGCTTTTGGTGGAAATGACACGCCACCCGCAGCATGATGTCCGCAAGAGTGTTATCGAGGGGGGGGTGGGGGGCACAACAAGACGACTAGTTGTTATTCTATTGGTATGTACTGTCTCTTTATAGTGTTTTAAAGATTGTTCTTTCAAGTTCATCTTAGAACGGAGGATTTTATTTCCAAAGTGTAGTAAATCTTTCCTTTCTCACAGCAGGGTGTTCACATTACAAGGCTGCAATTTTTATTTGCCCATCAACTGGGCTTTTGGTGGAAATGACACACAACCAGCAGCATGATGTCCGCAAGAGTGGAAACGTTGCTGAAGGGGGGGGGGGGGGGGGGGGGGGGGGGGGGAACAAGAAGGCGACAAGTTGTTATTCTATTGGTATGTACTGTCTCTTTATAGTGTTTTAAAGATTGTTCTTTCAAGTTCATCTTAGAACGTAGGATTTTATTTCCAAAGTGTAGTAAATCTTTCCTTTCTCACAGCAGGGTGTTCACATTACAAGGCTGCAATTTTTATTTGCCCATCAACTGGGCTTTTGGTGGAAATGACGCACAACCAGCAGCATGATGTCCGCAAGAGTGGAAACGTGGCTGGGGGGGGGGGGGGGGGGGGGGAACAAGAAGACGACAAGTTGTTATTCTATTGGTATGTACTGTCTCTTTATAGTGTTTTAAAGATTGTTCGTTCAAGTTCATCTTAGAACGTAGGATTTTATTTCCAAAGTGTAGTAAATCTTTCCTTTCTCACAGCAGGGTGTTCACATTACAAGGCTGCAATTTTTATTTGGACATCAACTGGGCTTTTGGTGGAAACGACACACAACCAGCAGCATGATGTCCGCAAGAGTGGAAACGAGGGGGGGGTGGGGGGCACAAGAAGACGACAAGTTGTTATTCTATTGGTATGTACTCTCTTTTTATAGTGTTTTAAAGATTGTTCTTTCAAGTTCATCTTAGAACGTAGGATTTTATTTCCAAAGTGTAGTAAATCTTTCCTTTCTCACAGCAGGGTGTTCACATTACAAGGCTGCAATTTTTATTTGCGCATCAACTGGGCTTTTGGTGGAAATGACACACAACCAGCAGCATGATGTCCGCAAGAGTGGAAACGTGGCTTTGGGGGGGTGGGGGGGGGGGAGGGAACAAGAAGGCGTCAAGTTGTTATTCTATAGGTATGTACTGTCTCTTTATAGTGTTTAAAAGATTGTTCTTTCAAGTTCATCTTAGAACGTAGGATTTTATTTCCAAAGTGTAGTAAATCTTTCCTTTCTCACAGCAGGGTGTTCACATTACAAGGCTGCAATTTTTATTTGCCCATCAACTGGGCTTTTGGTGGAAATGACACACAACCAGCAGCATGATGTCCGCAAGAGTGGAAACGTGGCTTTGGGGGGGGGGGGGGGGGGAGGGAACAAGAAGGCGTCAAGTTGTTATTCTATTGGTATGTACTGTCTCTTTATAGTGTTTTAAAGATTGTTCTTTCAAGTTCATCTTAGAACGTAGGATTTTATTTCCAAAGTGTAGTAAATCTTTCCTTTCTCACAGCAGGGTGTTCACATTACAAGGCTGCAATTTTTATTTGCCCATCAACTGGGCTTTTGGTGGAAATGACACGCCACCCGCAGCATGATGTCCGCAAGAGTGGAATCGAGGGGGGGGTGGGGGGCACAACAAGACGACTAGTTGTTATTCTATTGGTATGTACTGTCTCTTTATAGTGTTTTAAAGATTGTTCTTTCAAGTTCATCTTAGAACGTAGGATTTTATTTCCAAAGTGTAGTAAATCTTTCCTTTCTCACAGCAGGGTGTTCACATTACAAGGCTGCAATTTTTATTTGCCCATCAACTGGGCTTTTGGTGGAAATGACGCACAACCAGCAGCATGATGTCCGCAAGAGTGGAAACGCGGCTGGGGGGGGGGGGGGGGGGGGGGGGAACAAGAAGACGACAAGTTGTTATTCTATTGGTATGTACTGTCTCTTTATAGTGTTTTAAAGATTGTTCGTTCAAGTTCATCTTAGAACGTAGGATTTTATTTCCAAAGTGTAGTAAATCTTTCCTTTCTCACAGCAGGGTGTTCACATTACAAGGCTGCAATTTTTATTTGGACATCAACTGGGCTTTTGGTGGAAACGACACACAACCAGCAGCATGATGTCCGCAAGAGTGGAAACGAGGGGGGGGTGGGGGGCACAAGAAGACGACAAGTTGTTATTCTATTGGTATGTACTCTCTTTTTATAGTGTTTTAAAGATTGTTCTTTCAAGTTCATCTTAGAACGTAGGATTTTATTTCCAAAGTGTAGTAAATCTTTCCTTTCTCACAGCAGGGTGTTCACATTACAAGGCTGCAATTTTTATTTGCGCATCAACTGGGCTTTTGGTGGAAATGACACACAACCAGCAGCATGATGTCCGCAAGAGTGGAAACGTGGCTTTGGGGGGGGGGGGGGGGGGGGAGGGAACAAGAAGGCGTCAAGTTGTTATTCTATTGGTATGTACTGTCTCTTTATAGTGTTTTAAAGATTGTTCTTTCAAGTTCATCTTAGAACGTAGGATTTTATTTCCAAAGTGTAGTAAATCTTTCCTTTCTCACAGCAGGGTGTTCACATTACAAGGCTGCAATTTTTATTTGCCCATCAACTGGGCTTTTGGTGGAAATGACACGCCACCCGCAGCATGATGTCCGCAAGAGTGGAATCGAGGGGGGGGTGGGGGGCACAACAAGACGACTAGTTGTTATTCTATTGGTATGTACTGTCTCTTTATAGTGTTTTAAAGATTGTTCTTTCAAGTTCATCTTAGAACGTAGGATTTTATTTCCAAAGTGTAGTAAATCTTTCCTTTCTCACAGCAGGGTGTTCACATTACAAGGCTGCAATTTTTATTTGCGCATCAACTGGGCTTTTGGTGGAAACGACACACAACCAGCAGCATGATGTCCGCAAGAGTGAAAACGTGGCTTGGTGGGGGGGGGGGGGAACAAGAAGGCGACAAGTTTTTATTCTATAGGTATGTACTGTCTCTTTATAGTGTTTTAAAGATTGTTCTTTCAAGTTCATCTTAGAACGTAGGATTTTATTTCCAAAGTGTAGTAAATCTTTCCTTTCTCACAGCAGGGTGTCCACATTACAACGCTGCATTTATTATTTGCCCATCAACTGGGCTTTTGTTGGAAATGACACGCCACCCGCAGCATGATGTCCGCAAGAGTGGAATCGAGGGGGGGGTGGGGGGCACAACAAGACGACAAGTTGTTATTCTATTGGTATGTACTGTCTCTTTATAGTGGTTTAAAGATTGTTCTTTCAAGTTCATCTTAGAACGGAGGATTTTATTTCCAAAGTGTAGTAAATCTTTCCTTTCTCACAGCAGGGTGTTCACATTACAAGGCTGCAATTTTTATTTGCCCATCAACTGGGCTTTTGGTGGAAATGACACACAACCAGCAGCATGATGTCCGCAAGAGTGGAAACGTGGCTTGGGGGGGGGGGGGGGGGGGGGGGGGGAGGGAACAAGAAGGCGTCAAGTTGTTATTCTATTGGTATGTACTGTCTCTTTATAGTGTTATAAAGATTGTTCTTTCAAGTTCATCTTAGAACGTATGATTTTATTTCCAAAGTGTAGTAAATCTTTCCTTTCTCACAGCAGGGTGTTCACATTACAAGGCTGCATTTTTTATTTGCCCATCAACTGGGCTTTTGGTGGAAATGACACGCCACCCGCAGCATGATGTCCGCAAGAGTGGAAACGAAGGGGGGTGGGGGGGGTGGGGGGCTCAAGAAGACGACAAGTTGTTATTCTATTGGTATGTACTGTCTCATTATAGTGTTTCAAAGATTGTTCTTTCAAGTTCATCTTAGAACGTAGGATTTTATTTCCAAAGTGTAGTAAATCTTTCCTTTCTCACAGCAGGGTGTTCACATTACAAGGCTGCAATTTTTATTTGCCCATCAACTGGGCTTTTGGTGGAAATGACGCACAACCAGCAGCATGATGTCCGCAAGAGTGGAAACGCGGCCGGGGGGGTGGAGGGGGGGGGAACAAGAAGGCGACAAGTTGTTATTCTATTGGTATGTACTGTCTCTTTATAGTGTTTTAAAGATTGTTCTTTCAAGTTCATCTTAGAATGTAGGATTTTATTTCCAAAGTGTAATAAATCTTTCCTTTCTCACAGCTGGGTGTTCACATTACAAGGCTGCAATTTTTATTTGCCCATCAACTGGGCTTTTGGTGGAAATGACACACAACCAGCAGCATGATGTCCGCAAGAGTGGAAACGCGGTTGGGGGGGGGGGGGGAGGGGGGGGAACAAGAAGACGACAAGTTGTTATTCTATTGGTATGTACTGTCTCTTTATAGTGTTTTAAAGATTGTTCGTTCAAGTTCGTCTTAGAACGTAGGATTTTATTTCCAAAGTGTAGTAAATCTTTCCTTTCTCACAGCAGGGTGTTCACATTACAAGGCTGCAATTTTTATTTGGACATCAACTGGGCTTTTGGTGGAAACGACACACAACCAGCAGCATGATGTCCGCAAGAGTGGAAACGAGGGGGGGGTGGGGGGCACAAGAAGACGACAAGTTGTTATTCTATTGGTATGTACTGTCTCTTTATAGTGTTTTATAGATTGTTCGTTCAAGTTCATCTTAGAACGTAGGGTTTTATTTCCAAAGTGTAGTAAATCTTTCCTTTCTCACAGCAGGGTGTTCACATTATAAGGCTGCAAATTTTATTTAGACATCAACTGGGCTTTTGGTGGAAACGACACACAACCAGCAGCATGATGTCCGCAAGAGTGGAAACGTGGCTGGGTGGTGCTGGTGGGCGGTGGCGGTGGGGGGAGGGGGGGGGGGGAAGGGACAAGAAGGCGACAAATTGTTATTCTATTGGTATGTACTGTCTCTTTATAGTGTTTTAAAGATTGTTCTTTCAAGTTCATCTTAGAACGTAGGATTTTATTTCCAAAGTGTAGTAAATCTTTCCTTTCTCACAGCAGGGTGTCCACATTACAACGCTGCATTTTTTATTTGCCCATCAACTGGGCTTTTGTTGGAAATGACACGCCACCCGCAGCATGATGTCTGCAAGAGTGGAATCGAGGGGGGTGTGGGGGGCACAACAAGACGACAAGTTGTTATTCTATTGGTATGTACTGTCTCTTTATAGTGTTTTAAAGATTGTTCTTTCAAGTTCATCTTAGAACGTAGGATTTTATTTCCAAAGTGTAGTAAATCTTTCCTTTCTCACAGCAGGGTGTCCACATTACAACGCTGCATTTTTTATTTGCCCATCAACTGGGCTTTTGTTGGAAATGACACGCCACCCGCAGCATGATGTCCGCAAGAGTGGAATCGAGGGGGGTGTGGGGGGCACAACAAGACGACAAGTTGTTATTCTATTGGTATGTACTGTCTCTTTATAGTGTTTTAAAGATTGTTCTTTCAAGTTCATCTTAGAACGTAGGATTTCATTTCCAAAGTGTAGTAAATCTTTCCTTTCTCACAGCAGGGTGTTCACATTACAAGGCTGCAATTTTTATTTGCCCATCAACTGGGCTTTTGGTGGAAAAGACACACAACCAGCAGCATGATGTCCGCAAGAGTGGAAACGTGGCTGGGGGGGGGGGGGGGGGGGGGGGGGGGGGGGGAACAAGAAGACGACAAGTTGTTATTCTATTGGTATGTACTGTCTCTTTATAGTGTTTTAAAGATTGTTCGTTCAAGTTCATCTTAGAACGTAGGGTTTTATTTCCAAAGTGTAGTAAATCTTTCCTTTCTCACAGCAGGGTGTTCACATTATAAGGCTGCAAATTTTATTTAGACATCAACTGGGCTTTTGGTGGAAACGACACACAACCAGCAGCATGATGTCCGCAAGAGTGGAAACGTGGCTGGGTGGTGCTGGTGGGTGGTGGTGGTGGGCGGAGGGGGGGGGGGGGGGGAAGGGACAAGAAGGCGACAAATTGTTATTCTATTGGTATGTACTGTCTCTTTATAGTGTTTTAAAGATTGTTCTTTCAAGTTCATCTTAGAACGGAGGATTTTATTTCCAAAGTGTAGTAAATCTTTCCTTTCTCACAGCAGTCTGTTCACATTACAAGGCTGCAATTTTTATTTGCCCATCAACTGGGCTTTTGGTGGAAATGACACGCCACCAGCAGCATGATGTCCGCAAGAGTGGAAACGAGGGGGGGGTGGGGGGCACAAGAAGACGACAAGTTGATATTCTATTGGTATGTACTGTCTCTTTATAGTGTTTTAAAGATTGTTCTTTCAAGTTCATCTTAGAACGTAGGATTTTATTTTCAAAGTGTAGTAAATCTTTCCTTTCTCACAGCAGGGTGTTCACATTACAAGGCTGCAATTTTTATTTGCCCATCAACTGGGCTTTTGGTAGAAATGACACACAACCAGCAGCATGATGTCCGCAAGAGTGGAAACGAGGCTGGGGGGGGGGGGGGGGGGGGGGGGGGGGAACAACAAGGCGACAAGTTGTTATTCAATTGGTATGTACTGTCTCTTTATAGTGTTTTAATGATTGTTCTTTCAAGTTCATCTTAGAACGTAGGATTTTATTTCCAAACTGTAGTAAATCTTTCCTTTCTCACAGCAGGGTGTTCACATTACAAGGCTGCAATTTTTATTTGCGCATCAACTTGACTTTTGGTGGAAACGACACACAACCAGCAGCATGATGTCCGCAAGAGTGGAAACGTGGCTTGGGGGGGGGGGGGAGGAACAAGAAGGCGACAAGTTGTTATTCTATTGGTATATACTGTCTCTTTATAGTGTTTTAAAGATTTTTCTTTCAAGTTCATCTTAGAACGTAGGATTTTATTTCCAAAGTGTAGTAAATCTTTCCTTTCTCACAGCAGGGTGTCCACATTACAAGGCTGCATTTTTTATTTGCCCATCAACTGGGCTTTTGGTGGAAATGACACGCCACCCGCAGCATGATGTCCGCAAGAGTGGAAACGAGGGGGGGGGTGGGGGGCACAAGAAGACGACAAGTTGTTATTCTATTGGTATGTACTGCCTCTTTATAGTGTTTTAAAGATTGTTCTTTCAAGTTCATCTTAGAACGGAGGATTTTATTTCCAAAGTGTAGTAAATCTTTCCTTTCTCACAGCAGGGTGTTCACATTACAAGACTGCAATTTTTATTTGCCCATCAACTGGGCTTTTGGTGGAAATGACACACAACCAGCAGCATGATGTCCGCAAGAGTGGAAACATGGCTGGGGGGGGAGGGGGGGGGGGAACAAGAAGGTGACAAGTTGTTATTCTATTGGTATGTACTGTCTCTTTATAGTGTTTTAAAGATTGTTCTTTCAAGTTCATCTTAGAACGTAGGATTTTATTTCCAAAGTGTAGTAAATCTTTCCTTTCTCACAGCAGGGTGTCCACATTACAAGGCTGCATTTTTTATTTGCCCATCAACTGGGCTTTTGGTGGAAATGACACGCCACCCGCAGCATGATGTCCGCAAGAGTGGAAACGAGGGGGGGGTGGGGGGCACAAGAAGATGACAAGTTGTTATTCTATTGGTATGTACTGTCTCTTTATAGTGTTTTAAAGATTGTTCTTTCAAGTTCATCTTAGAACGTAGGATTTTATTTCCAAAGTGTAGTAAATCTTTCCTTTCTCACAGCAGGGTGTTCACATTACAAGGCTGCAACTTTTATTTGCCCATCAACTGGGCTTTTGGTGGAAATGACACGCCACCAGCAGCATGATGTCCGCAAGAGTGGAAACGAGGGGGGGGTGGGGGGCACAAGAAGATGACAAGTTGTTATTCTATTGGTATGTACTGTCTCTTTATAGTGTTTTAAAGATTGTTCTTTCAAGTTCATCTTAGAACGTAGGATTTTATTTCCAAAGTGTAGTAAATCTTTCCTTTCTCACAGCAGGGTGTTCACATTACAAGGCTGCAATTTTTATTTGCCAATCAACTGGGCTTTTGGTGGAAATGACACACAACCAGCAGCATGATGTCCGCAAGAGTGGAAACGGGGCTTGGGGGGGGGGGGGGGGGGGGGGGGAACAAGAAGGCGACAAGTTGTTATTCTATTGGTATGTACTGTCTCTTTATAGTGTTTTAAAGATTGTTCTTTCAAGTTCATCTTAGAACGTAGGATTTTATTTCCAAAGTGCAGTAAATCTTTCCTTTCTCACAGCAGGGTGTTCACATTACAAGGCTGCAATTTTTATTTGCCAATCAACTGGGCTTTTGGTGGAAATGACACACAACCAGCAGCATGATGTCCGCAAGAGTGGAAACGGGGCTGGGGGGTGGGGGGGGGGGGGGGGGGGGGGAACAAGAAGGCGACAAGTTGTTATTCTATTGGTATGTACTGTCTCTTTATAGTGTTTTAAAGATTGTTCTTTCAAGTTCATCTTAGAACGGAGGATTTTATTTCCAAAGTGTAGTAAATCTTTCCTTTCTCACAGCAGGGTGTTCACATTACAAGGCTGCAATTTTTATTTGCCCATCAACTGGGCTTTTGGTGGAAATGACACGCCACCAGCAGCATGATGTCCGCAAGAGTGGTAACGAGGGGGGGGTGGGGGGCACAAGAAGACGACAAGTTGATATTCTATTGGTATGTACTGTCTCTTTATAGTGTTTTAAAGATTGTTCTTTCAAGTTCATCTTAGAACGTAGGATTTTATTTCCAAAGTGTAGTAAATCTTTCCTTTCTCACAGCGTGGTGTTCACATTACAAGGCTGCAATTTTTATTTGCCCATCAACTGGGCTTTTGGTAGAAATGACACACAACCAGCAGCATGATGTCCGCAAGAGTGGAAACGAGGCTGGGGGGGGGGGGGGGGGGACAACAAGTCGACAAGTTGTTATTCTATTGGTATGTACTGTCTCTTTATAGTGTTTTAAAGGTTGTTCTTTCAAGTTCATCTTAGAACGTAGGATTTTATTTCCAAAGTGTAGTAAATCTTTCCTTTCTCACAGCAGGGTGTTCACATTACAAGGCTGCAATTTTTATTTGCGCATCAACTCGACTTTTGGTGGAAACGACACACAACCAGCAGCATGATGTCCGCAAGAGTGGGAACGTGGCTTGGGGGGGGGGGGGGGGGGGGGTGGAACAAGAAGGCGACAAGTTGTTATTCTATTGGTATATACTGTCTCTTTATAGTGTTTTAAAGATTTTTCTTTCAAGTTCATCTTAGAACGTAGGATTTTATTTCCAAAGTGTAGTAAATCTTTCCTTTCTCACAGCAGGGTGTTCACATTACAAGGCTGCAATTTTTATTTGCCCATCAACTGGGCTTTTGGTGGAAATGACACACAACCAGCAGCATGATGTCCGCAAGAGTGGAAACATGGCTGGGGGGGGGGGGGGGGGGGAACAAGAAGGCGACAAGTTGTTATTCTATTGGTATGTACTGTCTCTTTATAGTGTTTTAAAGATTGTTCTTTCAAGTTCATCTTAGAACGTAGGATTTTATTTCCAAAGTGTAGTAAATCTTTCCTTTCTCACAGCAGGGTGTCCACATTACAAGGCTGCATTTTTTATTTGCCCATCAACTGGACTTTTGGTGGAAATGACACGCCACCCGCAGCATGATGTCCGCAAGAGTGGAAACGAGGGGGGGGGTGGGGGGCACAAGAAGACGACAAGTTGTTATTCTATTGGTATGTACTGTCTCTTTATAGTGTTTTAAAGATTGTTCTTTCAAGTTCATCTTAGAACGGAGGAATTTATTTCCAAAGTGTAGTAAATCTTTCCTTTCTCACAGCAGGGTGTTCACATTACAAGGCTGCAATTTTTATTTGCCCATCAACTGGGCTTTTGGTGGAAATGACACACAACCAGCAGCATGATGTCCGCAAGAGTGAAAACATGGCTGGGGGGGGGGGGGGGGGGGGGGGGGGAACAAGAAGGCGACAAGTTGTTATTCTATTGGTATGTACTGTCTCTTTATAGTGTTTTAAAGATTGTTCTTTCAAGTTCATCTTAGAATGTAGGATTTTATTTCCAAAGTGTAGTAAATCTTTCCTTTCTCACAGCAGGGTGTTCACATTACAAGGCTGCAATTTTTATTTGTCCATCAACTGTGCTTTTGGTGGAAATGACGCACAACCAGCAGCATGATGTCCGCAAGAGTGGAAACGGGGCTGGGTGGTGCTGGTGGGTGGTGGTGGTGGGGGGAGGGGGGGGAAGGGGGGAAGGGACAAGAAGGCGACAAATTGTTATTCTATTGGTATGTACTGTCTCTTTATAGTGTTTTAAAGATTGTTCTTTCAAGTTCATCTTAGAACGTAGGATTTTATTTCCAAAGTGTAGTAAATCTTTCCTTTCTCACAGCAGGGTGTCCACATTACAACGCTGCATTTTTTATTTGCTCATCAACTGGGCTTTTGTTGGAAATGACACGCCACCCGCAGCATGATGTCCGCAAGAGTGGAATCGAGGGGGGTGTGGGGGGCACAACAAGACGACAAGTTGTTATTCTATTGGTATGTACTGTCTCTTTATAGTGTTTTAAAGATTGTTCTTTCAAGTTCATCTTAGAACGTAGGATTTTATTTCCAAAGTGTAGTAAATCTTTCCTTTCTCACAGCAGGGTGTCCACATTACAAGGCTGCATTTTTTATTTGCCCATCAACTGGGCTTTTGGTGGAAATGACACGCCACCCGCAGCATGATGTCCGCAAGAGTGGAAACGAAGGGGGGGGGGGTGGGGGGCACAAGAAGACGACAAGTTGTTATTCTATTGGTATGTACTGTCTCTTTATAGTGTTTTAAAGATTGTTCTTTCAAGTTCATCTTAGAACGTAGGATTTTATTTCCAAAGTGTAGTAAATCTTTCCTTTCTCACAGCAGGGTGTTCACATTACAAGGCTGCAATTTTTATTTGCCCATCAACTGGGCTTTTGGTGGAAAAGACACACAACCAGCAGCATGATGTCCGCAAGAGTGGAAACGTGGCTGGGGGGGGGGGGGGGGGGGGGGGGGAACAAGAAGACGACAAGTTGTTATTCTATTGGTATGTACTGTCTCTTTATAGTGTTTTAAAGATTGTTCGTTCAAGTTCATCTTAGAACGTAGGGTTTTATTTCCAAAGTGTAGTAAATCTTTCCTTTCTCACAGCAGGGTGTTCACATTATAAGGCTGCAAATTTTATTTAGACATCAACTGGGCTTTTGGTGGAAACGACACACAACCAGCAGCATGATGTCCGCAAGAGTGGAAACGTGGCTGGGTGGTGCTGGTGGGTGGTGGTGGTGGGGGGAGGGGGGGGGGGGGGAAGGGACAAGAAGGCGACAAATTGTTATTCTATTGGTATGTACTGTCTCTTTATAGTGTTTTAAAGATTGTTCTTTCAAGTTCATCTTAGAACGGAGGATTTTATTTCCAAAGTGTAGTAAATCTTTCCTTTCTCACAGCAGTCTGTTCACATTACAAGGCTGCAATTTTTATTTGCCCATCAACTGGGCTTTTGGTGGAAATGACACGCCACCAGCAGCATGATGTCCGCAGGAGTGGAAACGAGGGGGGGGTGGGGGGCACAAGAAGACGACAAGTTGATATTCTATTGGTATGTACTGTCTCTTTATAGTGTTTTAAAGATTGTTCTTTCAAGTTCATCTTAGAACGTAGGATTTTATTTCCAAAGTGTAGTAAATCTTTCCTTTCTCACAGCAGGGTGTTCACATTACAAGGCTGCAATTTTTATTTGCCCATCAACTGGGCTTTTGGTAGAAATGACACACAACCAGCAGCATGATGTCCGCAAGAGTGGAAACGAGGCTGGGCGGGGGGGGGGGGGGGGGGGGGGGGGGAACAACAAGGCGACAAGTTGTTATTCAATTGGTATGTACTGTCTCTTTATAGTGTTTTAATGATTGTTCTTTCAAGTTCATCTTAGAACGTAGGATTTTATTTCCAAACTGTAGTAAATCTTTCCTTTCTCACAGCAGGGTGTTCACATTACAAGGCTGCAATTTTTATTTGCGCATCAACTTGACTTTTGGTGGAAACGACACACAACCAGCAGCATGATGTCCGCAAGAGTGGAAACGTGGCTTGGGGGGGGGGGGGAGGAACAAGAAGGCGACAAGTTGTTATTCTATTGGTATATACTGTCTCTTTATAGTGTTTTAAAGATTTTTCTTTCAAGTTCATCTTAGAACGTAGGATTTTATTTCCAAAGTGTAGTAAATCTTTCCTTTCTCACAGCAGGGTGTCCACATTACAAGGCTGCATTTTTTATTTGCCCATCAACTGGGCTTTTGGTGGAAATGACACGCCACCCGCAGCATGATGTCCGCAAGAGTGGAAACGAGGGGGGGGGGTGGGGGGCACAAGAAGACGACAAGTTGTTATTCTATTGGTATGTACTGCCTCTTTATAGTGTTTTAAAGATTGTTCTTTCAAGTTCATCTTAGAACGGAGGATTTTATTTCCAAAGTGTAGTAAATCTTTCCTTTCTCACAGCAGGGTGTTCACATTACAAGGCTGCAGTTTTTTTTTGCCCATCAACTGGGCTTTTGGTGGAAATGACACACAACCAGCAGCATGATGTCCGCAAGAGTGGAAACATGGCTGGGGGGGGGGGGGGGGGAACAAGAAGGTGACAAGTTGTTATTCTATTGGTATGTACTGTCTCTTTATAGTGTTTTAAAGATTGTTCTTTCAAGTTCATCTTAGAACGTAGGATTTTATTTCCAAAGTGTAGTAAATCTTTCCTTTCTCACAGCAGGGTGTCCACATTACAAGGCTGCATTTTTTATTTGCCCATCAACTGGGCTTTTGGTGGAAATGACACGCCACCCGCAGCATGATGTCCGCAAGAGTGGAAACGAGGGGGGGGTGGGGGGCACAAGAAGATGACAAGTTGTTATTCTATTGGTATGTACTGTCTCTTTATAGTGTTTTAAAGATTGTTCTTTCAAGTTCATCTTAGAACGTAGGATTTTATTTCCAAAGTGTAGTAAATCTTTCCTTTCTCACAGCAGGGTGTTCACATTACAAGGCTGCAACTTTTATTTGCCCATCAACTGGGCTTTTGGTGGAAATGACACGCCACCAGCAGCATGATGTCCGCAAGAGTGGAAACGAGGGGGGGGTGGGGGGCACAAGAAGATGACAAGTTGTTATTCTATTGGTATGTACTGTCTCTTTATAGTGTTTTAAAGATTGTTCTTTCAAGTTCATCTTAGAACGTAGGATTTTATTTCCAAAGTGTAGTAAATCTTTCCTTTCTCACAGCAGGGTGTCCACATTACAAGGCTGCATTTTTTATTTGCCCATCAACTGGGCTTTTGGTGGAAATGACACGCCACCCGCAGCATGATGTCCGCAAGAGTGGCAACGAGGGGGGGGGGGGTGGGGGGCACAAGAAGACGACAAGTTGTTATTCTATTGGTATATACTGACTCTTTATAGTGTTTTAAAGATTGTTCTTTCAAGTTCATCTTAGAACGGAGGATTTTATTTCCAAAGTGTAGTAAATCTTTCCTTTCTCACAGCAGGGTGTTCACATTACAAGGCTGCAATTTTTATTTGCCCATCAACTGGGCTTTTGGTGGAAATGACACACAACCAGCAGCATGATGTCCGCAAGAGTGGAAACATGGCTGGGGGGGGGCGGGGGGGGGCGGGGGGGGGGGGGGGGAACAAGAAGGCGACAAGTTGTTATTCTATTGGTATGTACTGTCTCTTTATAGTGTTTTAAAGATTGTTCTTTCAAGTTCATCTTAGAACGTAGGATTTTATTTCCAAATTGTAGTAAATCTTTCCTTTCTCACAGCAGGGTGTTCACATTACAAGGCTGCAATTTTTATTTGCCCATCAACTGGGCTTTTGGTGGAAATGACACACAACCAGCAGCATGATGTCCGCAAGAGTGGAAACGTTGCTGGGGGGGGGGAACAAGAAGGCGACAAGTTGTTATTCTATTGGTATGTACTGTCTCTTTATAGTGTTTTAAAGATTGTTCTTTCAAGTTCATCTTAGAACGTAGGATTTTATTTCCAAAGTGTAGTAAATCTTTCCTTTCTCACAGCAGGGTGTTCACATTACAAGGCTGCAACTTTTATTTGCCCATCAACTGGGCTTTTGGTGGAAATGACACGCCACCAGCAGCATGATGTCCGCAAGAGTGGAAACGAGGGGGGGGTGGGGGGCACAAGAAGATGACAAGTTGTTATTCTATTGGTATGTACTGTCTCTTTATAGTGTTTTAAAGATTGTTCTTTCAAGTTCATCTTAGAACGTAGGATTTTATTTCCAAAGTGTAATAAATCTTTCCTTTCTCACAGCAGGGTGTTCACATTACAAGGCTGCAATTTTTATTTGCCCATCAACTGGGCTTTTGGTGGAAATGACACACAACCAGCAGCATGATGTCCGCAAGAGTGGAAACGCGGCTGGGAGGGGGGGGGGGGGGGGGGGGGGGGGGGGGAACAAGAAGACGACAAGTTGTTATTCTATTGGTATGTACTGTCTCTTTATAGTGTTTTAAAGATTGTTCGTTCAAGTTCATCTTAGAACGTAGGATTTTATTTCCAAAGTGTAGTAAATCTTTCCTTTCTCACAGCAGGGTGTTCACATTACAAGGCTGCAATTTTTATTTGGACATCAACTGGGCTTTTGGTGGAAACGACACACAACCAGCAGCATGATGTCCGCAAGAGTGGAAACATGGCTGGGGGGGGGGGGGGGGGGGGGGAACAAGAAGGCGACAAGTTGTTATTCTATTGGTATGTACTGTCTCTTTATAGTGTTTTAAAGATTGTTCTTTCAAGTTCATCTTAGAACGTAGGATTTTATTTCCAAAGTGTAGTAAATCTTTCCTTTCTCACAGCAGGGTGTCCACATTACAAGGCTGCATTTTTTATTTGCCCATCAACTGGACTTTTGGTGGAAATGACACGCCACCCGCAGCATGATGTCCGCAAGAGTGGAAACGAGGGGGGGGGGTGGGGGGCACAAGAAGACGACAAGTTGTTATTCTATTGGTATGTACTGTCTCTTTATAGTGTTTTAAAGATTGTTCTTTCAAGTTCATCTTAGAACGGAGGAATTTATTTCCAAAGTGTAGTAAATCTTTCCTTTCTCACAGCAGGGTGTTCACATTACAAGGCTGCAATTTTTATTTGCCCATCAACTGGGCTTTTGGTGGAAATGACACACAACCAGCAGCATGATGTCCGCAAGAGTGGAAACATGGCTGAGGGGGGGGGGGGGGGAACAAGAAGGCGACAAGTTGTTATTCTATTGGTATGTACTGTCTCTTTATAGTGTTTTAAAGATTGTTCTTTCAAGTTCATCTTAGAATGTAGGATTTTATTTCCAAAGTGTAGTAAATCTTTCCTTTCTCACAGCAGGGTGTTCACATTACAAGGCTGCAATTTTTATTTGTCCATCAACTGGGCTTTTGGTGGAAATGACGCACAACCAGCAGCATGATGTCCGCAAGAGTGGAAACGTGGCTAGGGGTTGGGGGGGGGGGGGCGGGGGAACAAGAAGGCGACAAGTTTTTATTCTATTGGTATGTACTGTCTCTTTATAGTGTTTTAAAGATTGTTCTTTCAAGTTCATCTTAGAACGTAGGATTTTATTTCCAAAGTGTAATAAATCTTTCCTTTCTCACAGCAGGGTGTTCACATTACAAGGCTGCAATTTTTATTTGGACATCAACTGGGCTTTTGGTGGAAATGACACACAACCAGCAGCATGATGTCCGCAAGAGTGGAAACGTGGCTGTGGGGGAGGGGGGGGGGGGGGGAACAAGAAGGCGACAAGTTGTTATTCTATTGGTATGTACTGTCTCTTTATAGTGTTTTAAAGATTGTTCTTTCAAGTTCATCTTAGAACGTAGGATTTTATTTCCAAAGTGTAGTAAATCTTTCCTTTCTCACAGCAGGGTGTCCACATTACAACGCTGCATTTTTTATTTGCCCATCAACTGGGCTTTTGGTGGAAATGACACGCCACCCGCAGCATGATGTCCGCAAGAGTGGAAACGAAGGGGGGTGGTGGGGGGCACAAGAAGACGACAAGTTGTTATTCTATTGGTATGTACTGTCTCTTTATAGTGTTTTAAAGATTGTTCTTTCAAGTTCATCTTAGAACGTAGGATTTTATTTCCAAAGTGTAATAAATCTTTCCTTTCTCACAGCAGGGTGTTCACATTACAAGGCTGCAATTTTTATTTGCCCATCAACTGGGCCTTTGGTGGAAAAGACACACAACCAGCAGCATGATGTCCGCAAGAGTGGAAACGTGGCTGGGGGGGGGGGGGGGGGGGGAGCAAGAAGACGACAAGTTGTTATTCTATTGGTATGTACTGTCTCTTTATAGTGTTTTAAAGATTGTTCGTTCAAGTTCATCTTAGAACGTAGGATTTTATTTCCAAAGTGTAGTAAATCTTTCCTTTCTCACAGCAGGGTGTTCACATTATAAGGCTGCAATTTTTATTTGGACATCAACTGGGCTTTTGGTGGAAACGACACACAATCAGCAGCATGATGTCCGCAAGAGTGGAAACGTGGCTGGGTGGTGGCGGTGGGGGGTGGGGGGGGGGGGGGGGGGGAGAAGGGACAAGTAGGCGACAAATTGTTATTCTATTGGTATGTACTGTCTCTTTATAGTGTTTTAAAGATTGTTTTTTCAAGTTCATCTTAGAACGGAGGATTTTATTTCCAAAGTGTAGTAAATCTTTCCTTTCTCACAGCAGGGTGTTCACATTACAAGGCTGCAATTTTTATTTGCCCATCAACTGGGCTTCTGGTGGAAATGACACGCCACCAGCAGCATGATGTCCGCAAGAGTGGAAACGAGGGGGGGGTGGGGGGCACAAGAAGACGACAAGTTGATATTCTATTGGTATGTACTGTCTCTTTATAGTGTTTTAAAGATTGTTCTTTCAAGTTCATCTTAGAACGTAGGATTTTATTTCCAAAGTGTAGTAAATCTTTCCTTTCTCACAGCAGGGTGTCCACATTACAAGGCTGCATTTTTTATTTGCCCATCAACTGGGCTTTTGGTGGAAATGACACGCCACCCGCAGCATGATGTCCGCAAGAGTGGAAACGAGGGGGGGGGGGGGTGGGGTGCACAAGAGGACGACAAGTTGTTATTCTATTGGTATGTACTGTCTCTTTATAGTGTTTTAAAGATTGTTCTTTCAAGTTCATCTTAGAACGGAGGATTTTATTTCCAAAGTGTAATAAATCTTTCCTTTCTCACAGCAGGGTGTTCACATTACAAGGCTGCAATTTTTATTTGGACATCAACTGGGCTTTTGGTGGAAACGACACACAACCAGCAGCATGATGTCCGCAAGAGTGGAAACGTGGCTGTGGGGGAGGGGGGGGGGGGGGGAACAAGAAGGCGACAAGTTGTTATTCTATTGGTATGTACTGTCTCTTTATAGTGTTTTAAAGATTGTTCTTTCAAGTTCATCTTAGAACGTAGGATTTTATTTCCAAAGTGTAGTAAATCTTTCCTTTCTCACAGCAGGGTGTCCACATTACAACGCTGCATTTTTTATTTGCCCATCAACTGGGCTTTTGGTGGAAATGACACGCCACCCGCAGCATGATGTCCGCAAGAGTGGAAACGAAGGGGGGTGGTGGGGGGCACAAGAAGACGACAAGTTGTTATTCTATTGGTATGTACTGTCTCTTTATAGTGTTTTAAAGATTGTTCTTTCAAGTTCATCTTAGAACGTAGGATTTTATTTCCAAAGTGTAATAAATCTTTCCTTTCTCACAGCAGGGTGTTCACATTACAAGGCTGCAATTTTTATTTGCCCATCAACTGGGCTTTTGGTGGAAAAGACACACAACCAGCAGCATGATGTCCGCAAGAGTGGAAACGAGGCTGGGAGGGGGGGGGGGGGGGGGGAACAAGAAGACGACAAGTTGTTATTCTATTGGTATGTACTGTCTCTTTATAGTGTTTTAAAGATTGTTCGTTCAAGTTCATCTTAGAACGTAGGATTTTATTTCCAAAGTGTAGTAAATCTTTCCTTTCTCACAGCAGGGTGTTCACATTATAAGGCTGCAATTTTTATTTGGAAATCAACTGGGCTTTTGGTGGAAACGACACACAACCAGCAGCATGATGTCCGCAAGAGTGGAAACGTGGCTGGGTGGTGGCGGTGGGTGGTGGTGGGGGGGGGGGGGGGGGGGGAGGGACAAGTAGGCGACAAATTGTTATTCTATTGGTATGTACTGTCTCTTTATAGTGTTTTAAAGATTGTTTTTTCAAGTTCATCTTAGAACGGAGGATTTTATTTCCAAAGTGTAGTAAATCTTTCCTTTCTCACAGCAGGGTGTTCACATTACAAGGCTGCAATTTTTATTTGCCCATCAACTGGGCTTTTGGTGGAAATGACACGCCACCAGCAGCATGATGTCCGCAAGAGTGGAAACGAGGGGGGGGTGGGGGGCACAAGAAGACGACAAGTTGATATTCTATTGGTATGTACTGTCTCTTTATAGTGTTTTAAAGATTGTTCTTTCAAGTTCATCTTAGAACGTAGGATTTTATTTCCAAAGTGTAGTAAATCTTTCCTTTCTCACAGCAGGGTGTCCACATTACAAGGCTGCATTTTTTATTTGCCCATCAACTGGGCTTTTGGTGGAAATGACACGCCACCCGCAGCATGATGTCCGCAAGAGTGGAAACGAGGGGGGGGGGGTGGGGTGCACAAGAGGACGACAAGTTGTTATTCTATTGGTATGTACTGTCTCTTTATAGTGTTTTAAAGATTGTTCTTTCAAGTTCATCTTAGAACGGAGGATTTTATTTCCAAAGTGTAGTAAATCTTCCCTTTCTCACAGCAGGGTGTTCACATTACAAGGCTGCAATTTTTATTTGCCCATCAACTGGGCTTTTGGTGGAAATGACACGCCACCAGCAGCATGATGTCCGCAAGAGTGGAAACGAGGGGGGGGTGGGGGGCACAAGAAGACGACAAGTTGTTATTCTATTGGTATGTACTGTCTCTTTATAGTGTTTTGAAGATTGTTCTTTCAAGTTCATCTTAGAACGTAGGATTTTATTTCCAAAGTGTAGTAAATCTTTCCTTTCTCACAGCAGGGTGTTCACATTACAAGGCTGCAATTTTTATTTGCCCATCAACTGGGCTTTTGGTGGAAATGACACGCCACCAGCAGCATGATGTCCGCAAGAGTGGAAACGAGGGGGGGGGTGGGGGGCACAAGAAGACGACAAGTTGATATTCTATTGGTATGTACTGTCTCTTTATAGTGTTTTAAAGATTGTTCTTTCAAGTTCATCTTAGAACGTAGGATTTTATTTCCAAAGTGTAGTAAATCTTTCCTTTCTCACAGCAGGGTGTCCACATTACAAGGCTGCATTTTTTATTTGCCCATCAACTGGGCTTTTGGTGGAAATGACATGCCACCCGCAGCATGATGTCCGCAAGAGTGGAAACGAGGGGGGGGGTGGGGTGCACAAGAGGACGACAAGTTGTTATTCTATTGGTATGTACTGTCTCTTTATAGTGTTTTAAAGATTGTTCTTTCAAGTTCATCTTAGAACGGAGGATTTTATTTCCAAAGTGTAATAAATCTTTCCTTTCTCACAGCAGGGTGTTCACATTACAAGGCTGCAATTTTTATTTGGACATCAACTGGGCTTTTGGTGGAAACGACACACAACCAGCAGCATGATGTCCGCAAGAGTGGAAACGTGGCTGTGGGGGAGGGGGGGGGGGGGGAACAAGAAGGCGACAAGTTGTTATTCTATTGGTATGTACTGTCTCTTTATAGTGTTTTAAAGATTGTTCTTTCAAGTTCATCTTAGAACGTAGGATTTTATTTCCAAAGTGTAGTAAATCTTTCCTTTCTCACAGCAGGGTGTCCACATTACAACGCTGCATTTTTTATTTGCCCATCAACTGGGCTTTTGGTGGAAATGACACGCCACCCGCAGCATGATGTCCGCAAGTGTGGAAACGAAGGGGGGTGGTGGGGGGCACAAGAAGACGACAAGTTGTTATTCTATTGGTATGTACTGTCTCTTTATAGTGTTTTAAAGATTGTTCTTTCAAGTTCATCTTAGAACGTAGGATTTTATTTCCAAAGTGTAATAAATCTTTCCTTTCTCACAGCAGGGTGTTCACATTACAAGGCTGCAATTTTTATTTGCCCATCAACTGGGCTTTTGGTGGAAAAGACACACAACCAGCAGCATGATGTCCGCAAGAGTGGAAACGTGGCTGGGTGGTGGCGGTGGGCGGTGGGGGGGGGGGGGGGGGGGGGGGAAGGGACAAGTAGGCGACAAATTGTTATTCTATTGGTATGTACTGTCTCTTTATAGTGTTTTAAAGATTGTTTTTTCAAGTTCATCTTAGAACGGAGGATTTTATTTCCAAAGTGTAGTAAATCTTTCCTTTCTCACAGCAGGGTGTTCACATTACAAGGCTGCAATTTTTATTTGCCCATCAACTGGGCTTTTGGTGGAAATGACACGCCACCAGCAGCATGATGTCCGCAAGAGTGGTAACGAGGGGGGGGTGGGGGGCACAAGAAGACGACAAGTTGTTATTATATTGGTATGTACTGTCTCTTTATAGTGTTTTAAAGATTGTTCTTTCAAGTTCATCTTAGAACGGAGGATTTTATTTCCAAAGTGTAGTAAATCTTTCCTTTCTCACAGCAGGGTGTTCACATTACAAGGCTGCAATTTTTATTTGCCCATCAACTGGGCTTTTGGTGGAAATGACACGCCACCGGCAGCATGATGTCCGCAAGAGTGGTAACGAGGGGGGGGTGGGGGGCACAAGAAGATGACAAGTTGATATTCTATTGGTATGTACTGTCTCTTTATAGTGTTTTAAAGATTGTTCTTTCAAGTTCATCTTAGAACGTAGGATTTTAGTTCCAAAGTGTAGTAAATCTTTCCTTTCTCACAGCAGGGTGTTCACATTACAAGGCTGCAATTTTTATTTGCCCATCAACTGGGCTTTTGATGGAAATGACACACAACCAGCAGCATGATGTCCGCAAGAGTGGAAACATGGCTGGGGGGGGGGGGAACAAGAAGGCGACAAGTTGTTATTCTATTGGTATGTACTGTCTCTTTATAGTGTTTTAAAGATTGTTCTTTCAAGTTCATCTTAGAACGTAGGAATTTATTTCCAAACTGTAGTAAATCTTTCCTTTCTCACAGCAGGGTGTTCACATTACAAGGCTGCAATTTTTATTTGATCATCAACTGGGCTTTTGGTGGAAATGACACACAACCAGCAGCATGATGTCCGCAAGAGTGGAAACGTTGGAAACGTTGCTGGGGGGGGGGGGTGGGGGGGGGGGGGGGGGGGGAACAAGAAGGCGACAAGTTGTTATTCTATTGGTATGTACTGTCTCTTTATAGTGTTTTAAAGATTGTTCTTTCAAGTTCATCTTAGAACGTAGGATTTTATTTCCAAAGTGTAGTAAATCTTTCCTTTCTCACAGCTGGGTGTTCACATTACAAGGCTGCAATTTTTATTTGCCCATCAACTGGGCTTTTGGTGGAAATGACGCACAACCAGCAGCATGATGTCCGCAAGAGTGGAAAGGGGGCTGGGGGGTGGGGGGGGTGGGGGGGGGGGGGAACAAGAAGGCGACAAGTTGTTATTCTATTGGTATGTACTGTCTCTTTATAGTGTTTTAAAGATTGTTCTTTCAAGTTCATCTTAGAACGTAGGATTTTATTTCCAAAGTGTAGTAAATCTTTCCTTTCTCACAGCAGGGTGTTCACATTACAAGGCTGCAATTTTTATTTGCCCATCAACTGGGCTTTTGGTGGAAATGACACGCCACCAGCAGCATGATGTCCGCAAGAGTGGAAACGAGGGGGGGGTGGGGGGCACAAGAAGACGACAAGTTGATATTCTATTGGTATGTACTGTCTCTTTATAGTGTTTTAAAGATTGTTCTTTCAAGTTCATCTTAGAACGTAGGATTTTATTTCCAAAGTGTAGTAAATCTTTCCTTTCTCACAGCAGGGTGTCCACATTACAAGGCTGCATTTTTTATTTGCCCATCAACTGGGCTTTTGGTGGAAATGACACGCCACCCGCAGCATGATGTCCGCAAGAGTGGAAACGAGGGGGGGGGGTGGGGTGCACAAGAGGACGACAAGTTGTTATTCTATTGGTATGTACTGTCTCTTTATAGTGTTTTAAAGATTGTTCTTTCAAGTTCATCTTAGAACGGAGGATTTTATTTCCAAAGTGTAGTAAATCTTCCCTTTCTCACAGCAGGGTGTTCACATTACAAGGCTGCAATTTTTATTTGCCCATCAACTGGGCTTTTGGTGGAAATGACACGCCACCAGCAGCATGATGTCCGCAAGAGTGGAAACGAGGGGGGGGTGGGGGGCACAAGAAGACGACAAGTTGTTATTCTATTGGTATGTACTGTCTCTTTATAGTGTTTTGAAGATTGTTCTTTCAAGTTCATCTTAGAACGTAGGATTTTATTTCCAAAGTGTAGTAAATCTTTCCTTTCTCACAGCAGGGTGTTCACATTACAAGGCTGCAATTTTTATTTGCCCATCAACTGGGCTTTTGGTGGAAATGACACGCCACCAGCAGCATGATGTCCGCAAGAGTGGAAACGAGGGGGGGGTGGGGGGCACAAGAAGACGACAAGTTGATATTCTATTGGTATGTACTGTCTCTTTATAGTGTTTTAAAGATTGTTCTTTCAAGTTCATCTTAGAACGTAGGATTTTATTTCCAAAGTGTAGTAAATCTTTCCTTTCTCACAGCAGGGTGTCCACATTACAAGGCTGCATTTTTTATTTGCCCATCAACTGGGCTTTTGGTGGAAATGACATGCCACCCGCAGCATGATGTCCGCAAGAGTGGAAACGAGGGGGGGGGTGGGGTGCACAAGAGGACGACAAGTTGTTATTCTATTGGTATGTACTGTCTCTTTATAGTGTTTTAAAGATTGTTCTTTCAAGTTCATCTTAGAACGGAGGATTTTATTTCCAAAGTGTAATAAATCTTTCCTTTCTCACAGCAGGGTGTTCACATTACAAGGCTGCAATTTTTATTTGGACATCAACTGGGCTTTTGGTGGAAACGACACACAACCAGCAGCATGATGTCCGCAAGAGTGGAAACGTGGCTGTGGGGGAGGGGGGGGGGGGGGGAACAAGAAGGCGACAAGTTGTTATTCTATTGGTATGTACTGTCTCTTTATAGTGTTTTAAAGATTGTTCTTTCAAGTTCATCTTAGAACGTAGGATTTTATTTCCAAAGTGTAGTAAATCTTTCCTTTCTCACAGCAGGGTGTCCACATTACAACGCTGCATTTTTTATTTGCCCATCAACTGGGCTTTTGGTGGAAATGACACGCCACCCGCAGCATGATGTCCGCAAGTGTGGAAACGAAGGGGGGTGGTGGGGGGCACAAGAAGACGACAAGTTGTTATTCTATTGGTATGTACTGTCTCTTTATAGTGTTTTAAAGATTGTTCTTTCAAGTTCATCTTAGAACGTAGGATTTTATTTCCAAAGTGTAATAAATCTTTCCTTTCTCACAGCAGGGTGTTCACATTACAAGGCTGCAATTTTTATTTGCCCATCAACTGGGCTTTTGGTGGAAAAGACACACAACCAGCAGCATGATGTCCGCAAGAGTGGAAACGTGGCTGGGTGGTGGCGGTGGGCGGTGGGGGGGGGGGGGGGGGGGGGAAGGGACAAGTAGGCGACAAATTGTTATTCTATTGGTATGTACTGTCTCTTTATAGTGTTTTAAAGATTGTTTTTTCAAGTTCATCTTAGAACGGAGGATTTTATTTCCAAAGTGTAGTAAATCTTTCCTTTCTCACAGCAGGGTGTTCACATTACAAGGCTGCAATTTTTATTTGCCCATCAACTGGGCTTTTGGTGGAAATGACACGCCACCAGCAGCATGATGTCCGCAAGAGTGGTAACGAGGGGGGGGTGGGGGGCACAAGAAGACGACAAGTTGATATTCTATTGGTATGTACTGTCTCTTTATAGTGTTTTAAAGATTGTTCTTTCAAGTTCATCTTAGAACGTAGGATTTTATTTCCAAAGTGTAGTAAATCTTTCCTTTCTCACAGCAGGGTGTCCACATTACAAGGCTGCATTTTTTATTTGCCCATCAACTGGGCTTTTGGTGTAAATGACACGCCACCCGCAGCATGATGTCCGCAAGAGTGGAAACGAGGGGGGGGGGTGGGGTGCACAAGAGGACGACAAGTTGTTATTCTATTGGTATGTACTGTCTCTTTATAGTGTTTTAAAGATTGTTCTTTCAAGTTCATCTTAGAACGGAGGATTTTATTTCCAAAGTGTAGTAAATCTTTCCTTTCTCACAGCAGGGTGTTCACATTACAAGGCTGCAATTTTTATTTGCCCATCAACTGGGCTTTTGGTGGAAATGACACGCCACCGGCAGCATGATGTCCGCAAGAGTGGTAACGAGGGGGGGGTGGGGGGCACAAGAAGATGACAAGTTGATATTCTATTGGTATGTACTGTCTCTTTATAGTGTTTTAAAGATTGTTCTTTCAAGTTCATCTTAGAACGTAGGATTTTAGTTCCAAAGTGTAGTAAATCTTTCCTTTCTCACAGCAGGGTGTTCACATTACAAGGCTGCAATTTTTATTTGCCCATCAACTGGGCTTTTGATGGAAATGACACACAACCAGCAGCATGATGTCCGCAAGAGTGGAAACATGGCTGGGGGGGGGGGGGAACAAGAAGGCGACAAGTTGTTATTCTATTGGTATGTACTGTCTCTTTATAGTGTTTTAAAGATTGTTCTTTCAAGTTCATCTTAGAACGTAGGATTTTATTTCCAAACTGTAGTAAATCTTTCCTTTCTCACAGCAGGGTGTTCACATTACAAGGCTGCAATTTTTATTTGATCATCAACTGGGCTTTTGGTGGAAATGACACACAACCAGCAGCATGATGTCCGCAAGAGTGGAAACGTTGGAAACGTTGCTGAGGGGGGGGGGGGGGGGGGGGGGGGAACAAGAAGGCGACAAGTTGTTATTCTATTGGTATGTACTGTCTCTTTATAGTGTTTTAAAGATTGTTCTTTCAAGTTCATCTTAGAACGTAGGATTTTATTTCCAAAGTGTAGTAAATCTTTCCTTTCTCACAGCTGGGTGTTCACATTACAAGGCTGCAATTTTTATTTGCCCATCAACTGGGCTTTTGGTGGAAATGACGCACAACCAGCAGCATGATGTCCGCAAGAGTGGAAAGGGGGCTGGGGGGTGGGGGGGGTGGGGGGGGGGGGGGAACAAGAAGGCGACAAGTTGTTATTCTATTGGTATGTACTGTCTCTTTATAGTGTTTTAAAGATTGTTCTTTCAAGTTCATCTTAGAACGTAGGATTTTATTTCCAAAGTGTAATAAATCTTTCCTTTCTCACAGCAGGGTGTTCACATTACAAGGCTGCAATTTTTATTTGCGCATCAACTCGACTTTTGGTGGAAACGACACACAACCAGCAGCATGATGTCCGCAAGAGTGGAAACGTGGCTTGGGGGGGGGGGGGGGGGGGAACAAGGCGACAAGTTTTTATTCTATTGGTATGTACTGTCTCTTTATAGTGTTTTAAAGATTGTTCTTTCAAGTTCATCTTAGAACGTAGGATTTTATTTCCAAAGTGTAGTAAATCTTTCCTTTCTCACAGCAGGGTGTCCACATTACAACGCTGCATTTTTTATTTGCCCATCAACTGGGCTTTTGTTGGAAATGACACGCCACCCGCAGCATGATGTCCGCAAGAGTGGAATCGAGGGGGGGGTGGGGGGCACGACAAGACGACAAGTTGTTATTCTATTGGTATGTACTGTCTCTTTATAGTGTTTTAAAGATTGTTCTTTCAAGTTCATCTTAGAACGGAGGATTTTATTTCCAAAGTGTAGTAAATCTTTCCTTTCTCACAGCAGGGTGTTCACATTACAAGGCTGCAATTTTTATTTGCCCATCAACTGGGCTTTTGGTGGAAATGACACACAACCAGCAGCATGATGTCCGCAAGAGTGGAAACGTGGCTGTGGGGGGGGGGGGGAACAAGAAGGCGACAAGTTGTTATTCTATTGGTATGTACTGTCTCTTTATAGTGTTTTAAAGATTGTTCTTTCAAGTTCATCTTAGAACGTAGGATTTTATTTCCAAAGTGTAGTAAATCTTTCCTTTCTCACAGCTGGGTGTTCACATTACAAGGCTGCAATTTTTATTTGCCCATCAACTGGGCTTTTGGTGGAAAAGACACACAACCAGCAGCATGATGTCCGCAAGAATGGAAACGTGGCTGGGGGGGGGGGGGGGGGGGGGGATCAAGAAGACGACAAGTTGTTATTTTATTCGTATGTACTGTCTCTTTATAGTGTTTTAAAGATTGTTCGTTCAAGTTCATCTTAGAACGTAGGATTTTATTTCCAAAGTGTAGTAAATCTTTCCTTTCTCACAGCAGGGTGTTCACATAATAAGGCTGCAATTTTTATTTGGACATCAACTGGGCTTTTGGTGGAAACGACAGACAACCAGCAGCATGATGTCCGCAAGAGTGGAAACGTGGCTGGGTGGTGGTGGTGGGGGGGGGGGGGGGGGGGGGGGGGGGGGAGGGACAAGAAGGCGACAAATTGTTATTCTATTGGTATGTACTGTCTCTTTATAGTGTTTTAAAGATTGTTCTTTCAAGTTCATCTTAGAACGTAGGATTTTATTTCCAAAGTGTAGTAAATCTTTCCTTTCTCACAGCAGGGTGTTCACATTACAAGGCTGCAATTTTTATTTGCGCATCAACTCGACTTTTGGTGGAAACGAGACACAACCAGCAGCATGATGTCCGCAAGAGTGGAAACGTGGCTGGGGGGTGGTGGTGGGGGATGGGGGGGGGGAGGGACAAGAAGGCGACAAATTGTTATTCTATTGGTATGTACTGTCTCTTTATAGTGTTTTAAAGATTGTTCTTTCAAGTTCATCTTAGAACGTAGGATTTTATTTCCAAAGTGTAGTAAATCTTTCCTTTCTCACAGGAGGGTGTTCACATTACAAGGCTGCAATCCTTATTTGCCCATCAACTGGGCTTTTGGTGGAAATGACACGCCACCAGCAGCATGATGTCCGCAAGAGTGGAAACGAGGGGGGGGTGGGGGGCACAAGAAGACGACAAGTTGTTATTCTATTGGTATGTACTGTCTCTTTATAGTGTTTTAAAGATTGTTCTTTCAATTTCATCTTAGAACGTAGGATTTTATTTCCAAAGTGTAGTAAATCTTTCCTTTCTCACAGCAGGGTGTTCACATTACAAGGCTGCAATCCTTATTTGCCCATCAACTGGGCTTTTGGTGGAAATGACACGCCACCAGCAGCATGATGTCCGCAAGAGTGGAAACGAAGGGGGGGGGGGGGCACAAGAAGACGACAAGTTGATATTCTATTGGTATGTACTGTCTCTTTATAATGTTTTAAAGTTTGTTCTTTCAAGTTCATCTTAGAACGTAGGATTTTATTTCGAAACTGTAGTAAATCTTTCCTTTCTCACAGCAGGGTGTTCACATTACAAGGCTGCAATTTTTATTTGCCCATCAACTGGGCATTTGGTGGAAATGACACACAACCAGCAGCATGATGTCCGCAAGAGTGGAAACGTGGCTGGGGGGGGGGGAGGGGGAACAAGAAGGCGACCAGTTGTTATTCTATTGGTATGTACTGCCTCTTTATAGTGTTTTAAAGATTGTTCTTTCAAGTTCATCTTAGAACGTAGGATTTTATTTCCAAAGTGTTGTAAATCTTCCCTTTCTCACAGCAGGGTGTTCACATTACAAGGCTGCAATTTTTATTTGCCCATCAACTGGGCTTTTGGTGGAAATGACACACAACCAGCAGCATGATGTCCGCAAGAGTGGAAACGTGGCTGGGGGAGGGGGGGGGGGGGGGGGGGGGGGGGGGGGGAACAAGAAGACGACAAGTTGTTATTCTATTGGTATGTACTGTCTCTTTATAGTGTTTTAAAGATTGTTCGTTCAAGTTCATCTTAGAACGTAGGATTTTATTTCCAAAGTGTAGTAAATCTTTCCTTTCTCACAGCAGGGTGTTCACATTACAAGGCTGCAATTTTTATTTGGACATCAACTGGGCTTTTGGTGGAAACGACACACAACCAGCAGCATGATGTCCGCAAGAGTGGAAACGTGGCTGGGTGGTGGTGGTGGGGGGTGGGGGGGTGGGGGGGGGGGAGGGACAAGAAGGCGACAAATTGTTATTCTATTGGTATGTACTGTCTCTTTATAGTGTTTTAAAGATTGTTCTTTCAAGTTCATCTTAGAACGTAGGATTTTATTTCCAAAGTGTAGTAAATCTTTCCTTTCTCACAGCAGGGTGTTCACATTACAAGGCTGCAATTTTTATTTGCGCATCAACTCGACTTTTGGTGGAAACGACACACAACCAGCAGCATGATGTCCGCAAGAGTGGAATCGAGGGGGGGTGGGGGGCACGACAAGACGACAAGTTGTTATTCTATTGGTATGTACTGTCTCTTTATAGTGTTTTAAAGATTGTTCTTTCAAGTTCATCTTAGAACGGAGGATTTTATTTCCAAAGTGTAGTAAATCTTTCCTTTCTCACAGCAGCGTGTTCACATTACAAGGCTGCAATTTTTATTTGCCCATCAACTGGGGTTTTGGTGGAAATGACACACAACCAGCAGCATGATGTCCGCAAGAGTGGAAACGCGGCTGGGGGGGGGGGGGGGGGGGGACAACAAGGCGACAAGTTGTTATTCTATTGGTATGTACTGTCTCTTTATAGTGTTTTAAAGATTGTTCTTTCAAGTTCATCTTAGAACGTAGGATTTTATTTCGAAACTGTAGTAAATCTTTCCTTTCTCACAGCAGGGTGTTCACATTACAAGGCTGCAATTTTTATTTGCCCATCAACTGGGCATTTGGTGGAAATGACACACAACCAGCAGCATGATGTCCGCAAGAGTGGAAACGTGGCTGGGGGGGGGGGGAGGGGGAACAAGAAGGCGACCAGTTGTTATTCTATTGGTATGTACTGCCCCTTTATAGTGTTTTAAAGATTGTTCTTTCAAGTTCATCTTAGAACGTAGGATTTTATTTCCAAAGTGTTGTAAATCTTCCCTTTCTCACAGCAGGGTGTTCACATTACAAGGCTGCAATTTTTATTTGCCCATCAACTGGGCTTTTGGTGGAAATGACACACAACCAGCAGCATGATGTCCGCAAGAGTGGAAACGTGGCTGGGGGGGGGGGGGGGGGGGGGGGGGGGGAACAAGAAGACGACAAGTTGTTATTCTATTGGTATGTACTGTCTCTTTATAGTGTTTTAAAGATTGTTCGTTCAAGTTCATCTTAGAACGTAGGATTTTATTTCCAAAGTGTAGTAAATCTTTCCTTTCTCACAGCAGGGTGTTCACATTACAAGGCTGCAATTTTTATTTGGACATCAACTGGGCTTTTGGTGGAAACGACACACAACCAGCAGCATGATGTCCGCAAGAGTGGAAACGTGGCTGGGTGGTGGTGGTGGGGGGTGGGGGGGTGGGGGGGGGGGGAGGGACAAGAAGGCGACAAATTGTTATTCTATTGGTATGTACTGTCTCTTTATAGTGTTTTAAAGATTGTTCTTTCAAGTTCATCTTAGAACGTAGGATTTTATTTCCAAAGTGTAGTAAATCTTTCCTTTCTCACAGCAGGGTGTCCACATTACAACGCTGCATTTTTTATTTGCCCATCAACTGGGCTTTTGTTGGAAATGACACGCCACCCGCAGCATGATGTCCGCAAGAGTGGAATCGAGGGGGGGTGGGGGGCACGACAAGACGACAAGTTGTTATTCTATTGGTATGTACTGTCTCTTTATAGTGTTTTAAAGATTGTTCTTTCAAGTTCATCTTAGAACGGAGGATTTTATTTCCAAAGTGTAGTAAATCTTTCCTTTCTCACAGCAGGGTGTTCACATTACAAGGCTGCAATTTTTATTTGCCCATCAACTGGGCTTTTGGTGGAAATGACACACAACCAGCAGCATGATGTGCGCAAGAGTGGAAACGTGGCTGGGGGGGGGGGGGGGGGGGGGGGGGGGGGGGAAACAAGTAGGCGACAAGTTGTTATTCTATTGGTATGTACTGTCTCTTTATAGTGTTTTAAAGATTGTTCTTTCAAGTTCATCTTAGAACGTAGGATTTTATTTCCAAAGTATAGTAAATCTTTCCTTTCTCACAGCAGGGTGTCCACATTACAAGGCTGCATTTTTTATTTGCCCATCAACTGGGCTTTTGGTGGAAAAGACACACAACCAGCAGCATGATATCCGCAAGAATGGAAACGTGGCTGGGGGGGGGGGGGGGGGGGGATCAAGAAGACGACAAGTTGTTATTCTATTGGTATGTACTGTCTCTTTATAGTGTTTTAAAGATTGTTCTTTCAAGTTCATCTTAGAACGTAGGATTTTATTTCCAAAGTGTAGTAAATCTTTCCTTTCTCACAGCAGGGTGTTCACATTACAAGGCTGCAATTTTTATTTGCGCATCAACTCGACTTTTGGTGGAAACGACACACAACCAGCAGCATGATGTCCGCAAGAGTGGAAACGTGGCTGGGGGGTGGTGGTGGGGGGTGGGGGGGGGGGGAGGGACAAGAAGGCGACAAATTGTTATTCTATTGGTATGTACTGTCTCTTTATAGTGTTTTAAAGATTGTTCTTTCAAGTTCATCTTAGAACGTAGGATTTTATTTCCAAAGTGTAGTAAATTTTTCCTTTCTCACAGGAGGGTGTTCACATTACAAGGCTGCAATCCTTATTTGCCCATCAACTGGGCTTTTGGTGGAAATGACACGCCACCAGCAGCATGATGTCCGCAAGAGTGGAAACGAGGGGGGGGTGGGGGGCACAAGAAGACGACAAGTTGTTATTCTATTGGTATGTACTGTCTCTTTATAGTGTTTTAAAGATTGTTGTTTCAATTTCATCTTAGAACGTAGGATTTTATTTCCAAAGTGTAGTAAATCTTTCCTTTCTCACAGCAGGGTGTTCACATTACAAGGCTGCAATTTTTATTTGCCCATCAACTGGGCTTTTGGTGGAAATGACACGCCACCAGCAGCATGATGTCCGCAAGAGTGGAAACGAGGAGGGGGGGGGCACAAGAAGACGACAAGTTGATATTCTATTGGTATGTACTGTCTCTTTATAATGTTTTAAAGTTTGTTCTTTCAAGTTCATCTTAGAACGTAGGATTTTATTTCCAAAGTGTAGTAAATCTTTCCTTTCTCACAGCAGGGTGTTCACATTACAAGGCTGCAATTTTTATTTGCCCATCAACTGGGGTTTTGGTGGAAATGACACACAACCAGCAGCATGATGTCCGCAAGAGTGGAAACGTGGCTGGGGGGGGGGGGGGGGGGAGGGGGAACAAGAAGGCGACCAGTTGTTATTCTATTGGTATGTACTGTCTCTTTATAGTGTTTTAAAGATTGTTCTCTCAAGTTCATCTTAGAACGTAGGATTTTATTTCCAAAGTGTAGTAAATCTTTCCTTTCTCACAGCAGGGTGTTCACATTACAAGGCTGCAATTTTTATTTGCACATCAACTCGACTTTTGGTGGAAACGACACACAACCAGCAGCATGATGTCCGCAAGAGTGGAAACGTGGCTTGGGGGGGGGGGGGGGGGGGGGGGAACAAGAAGGCCACAAGTTTTTATTCTATTGGTATGTACTGTCTCTTTATAGTGTTTTAAAGATTGTTCTTTCAAGTTCATCTTAGAACGTAGGATTTTATTTCCAAAGTGTAGTAAATCTATCCTTTCTCACAGCAGGGTGTCCACATTACAAGGCTGCATTTTTTATTTGCCCATCAACTGGGCTTTTGTTGGAAATGACACGCCACCCGCAGCATGATGTCCGCAAGAGTGGAATCGAGGTGGGGGTGGGGGGCACAACAAGACGACAAGTTGTTATTCTATTGGTATGTACTGTCTCTTTATAGTGTTGTAAAGATTGTTCTTTCAAGTTCATCTTAGAACGGAGGATTTTATTTCCAAAGTGTAGTAAATCTCTCCTTTCTCACAGCAGGGTGTTCACATTACAAGGCTGCAATTTTTATTTGCCCATCAACTGGGCTTTTGGTGGAAATGACATGCCACCTGCAGCATGATGTCCGCAAGATTGGAAACGTGGGGGGGGGTGGGGGGCACAAGAAGACGACAAGTTGTTATTCTATTGGTATGTACTGTCTCTTTATAGTGTTTTAAAGATTGTTCTTTCAAGTTCATCTTAGAACGTATGATTTTATTTCCAAAGTGTAGTAAATCTTTCCTTTCTCACAGCAGGGTGTTCACATTACAAGGTTGCAATTTTTATTTGCCCATCAACTGGGCTTTTGGTGGAAATGACACGCCACCAGCAGCATGATGTCCGCAAGAGTGGAAACGAGGGGGGGGTGGGGGGCACAAGAATACGACAAGTTGATATTCTATTGGTATGTACTGTCTCTTTATAGTGTTTTAAAGATTGTTCTTTCAAGTTCATCTTAGAACGTAGGATTTTATTTCCAAAGTGTAGTAAATCTATCCTTTCTCACAGCAGGGTGTTCACATTACAAGGCTGCAATTTTTATTTGCCCATCAACTGGGCTTTTGGTGGAAATGACACACAACCAGCAGCATGATGTCCGCAAGAGTGGAAACGTGGCTGGGGGGGGGGGGGGGACAAGAAGGCGATAAGTTGTTATTCTATTGGTATGTACTGTCTCTTTATAGTGTTTTAAAGATTGTTCTTTCAAGTTCATCTTAGAACGTAGGATTTTATTTCCAAAGTGTAATAAATCTTTCCTTTCTCACAGCAGGGTGTTCACATTACAAGGCTGCAATTTTTATTTGCCCATCAACTGGGCTTTTGGTGGAAATGACACACAACCAGCAGCATGATGTCCGCAAGAGTGGAAACGTGGCTGGGGTGGGGGGGGGGGGGGAAACAAGAAGACGACAAGTTGTTATTCTATTGGTATGTACTGTCTCTTTATTGTGTTTTAAAGATTGTTCTTTCAAGTTCATCTTAGAACGTAGGATTTTATTTCCAAAGTGTAGTAAATCTTTCCTTTCTCTCAGCAGGGTGTTCACATTACAAGGCTGCAATTTTTATTTGGACATCAACTGGGCTTTTGGTGGAAATGACACACAACCAGCAGCATGATGTCCGCAAGAGTGGAAACGTGGCTGGGGGGGGTGGGGGAGGGGGGGAACAAGAAGGCGACAAGTTGTTATTCTATTGGTATGTACTGTCTCTTTATAGTGTTTTAAAGATTGTTCTTTCAAGTTCATCTTAGAACGTAGGATTTTATTTCCAAAGTGTAGTAAAACTTTCCTTTCTCACAGCAGGGTGTTCACATTACAAGGCTGCAATTTTTATTTGCCCATCAACTGGGCTTTTGGTGGAAATGACACACAACCAGCAGCATGATGTCCGCAAGAGTGGAAACGTGGCTGGGTGGTGGTGGTGGGGGGTGGGGGGGGTGGGGGGGGGGGGAGGGACAAGAAGGCGACAAATTGTTATTCTATTGGTATGTACTGTCTCTTTATAGTGTTTTAAAGATTGTTCTTTCAAGTTCATCTTAGAACGTAGGATTTTATTTCCAAAGTGTAGTAAATCTTTCCTTTCTCACAGCAGGGTGTTCACATTACAAGGCTGCAATTTTTATTTGGACATCAACTGGGCTTTTGGTGGAAACGACACACAACCAGCAGCATGATGTCCGCAAGAGTGGAAACGTGGCTGGGTGGTGGTGGTGGGGGGTGGGGGGGGTGGGGGGGGGGGAGGGACAAGAAGGCGACAAATTGTTATTCTATTGGTATGTACTGTCTCTTTATAGTGTTTTAAAGATTGTTCTTTCAAGTTCATCTTAGAACGTAGGATTTTATTTCCAAAGTGTAGTAAATCTTTCCTTTCTCACAGCAGGGTGTTCACATTACAAGGCTGCAATTTTTATTTGCGCATCAACTCGACTTTTGGTGGAAACGACACACAACCAGCAGCATGATGTCCGCAAGAGTGGAAACGTGGCTTGGGGGGGGGGGGGGGAACAAGGCGACAAGTTTTTATTCTATTGGTATGTACTGTCTCTTTATAGTGTTTTAAAGATTGTTCTTTCAAGTTCATCTTAGAACGTAGGATTTTATTTCCAAAGTGTAGTAAATCTTTCCTTTCTCACAGCAGGGTGTCCACATTACAACGCTGCATTTTTTATTTGCCCATCAACTGGGCTTTTGTTGGAAATGACACGCCACCCGCAGCATGATGTCCGCAAGAGTGGAATCGAGGGGGGGTGGGGGGCACGACAAGACGACAAGTTGTTATTCTATTGGTATGTACTGTCTCTTTATAGTGTTTTAAAGATTGTTCTTTCAAGTTCATCTTAGAACGGAGGATTTTATTTCCAAAGTGTAGTAAATCTTTCCTTTCTCACAGCAGGGTGTTCACATTACAAGGCTGCAATTTTTATTTGCCCATCAACTGGGCTTTTGGTGGAAATGACACACAACCAGCAGCATGATGTCCGCAAGAGTGGAAACGTGGCTGGGGGGGGGGGGGGGGGGGGGGGGGGGAACAAGTAGGCGACAAGTTGTTATTCTATTGGTATGTACTGTCTCTTTATAGTGTTTTAAAGATTGTTCTTTCAAGTTCATCTTAGAACGTAGGATTTTATTTCCAAAGTGTAGTAAATCTTTCCTTTCTCACAGCAGGGTGTCCACATTACAAGGCTGCATTTTTTATTTGCCCATCAACTGGGCTTTTGGTGGAAAAGACACACAACCAGCAGCATGATATCCGCAAGAATGGAAACGTGGCTGGGGGGGGGGGGGGGGGGGGGATCAAGAAGACGACAAGTTGTTATTCTATTGGTATGTACTGTCTCTTTATAGTGTTTTAAAGATTGTTCTTTCAAGTTCATCTTAGAACGTAGGATTTTATTTCCAAAGTGTAGTAAATCTTTCCTTTCTCACAGCAGGGTGTTCACATTACAAGGCTGCAATTTTTATTTGCGCATCAACTCGACTTTTGGTGGAAACGACACACAACCAGCAGCATGATGTCCGCAAGAGTGGAAACGTGGCTGGGGGGTGGTGGTGGGGGGTGGGGGGGGGGGAGGGACAAGAAGGCGACAAATTGTTATTCTATTGGTATGTACTGTCTCTTTATAGTGTTTTAAAGATTGTTCTTTCAAGTTCATCTTAGAACGTAGGATTTTATTTCCAAAGTGTAGTAAATCTTTCCTTTCTCACAGGAGGGTGTTCACATTACAAGGCTGCAATCCTTATTTGCCCATCAACTGGGCTTTTGGTGGAAATGACACGCCACCAGCAGCATGATGTCCGCAAGAGTGGAAACGAGGGGGGGGGTGGGGGGCACAAGAAGACGACAAGTTGTTATTCTATTGGTATGTACTGTCTCTTTATAGTGTTTTAAAGATTGTTGTTTCAATTTCATCTTAGAACGTAGGATTTTATTTCCAAAGTGTTGTAAATCTTTCCTTTCTCACAGCAGGGTGTTCACATTACAAGGCTGCAATTTTTATTTGCCCATCAACTGGGCTTTTGGTGGAAATGACACGCCACCAGCAGCATGATGTCCGCAAGAGTGGAAACGAGGGGGGGGGGGGGGGCACAAGAAGACGACAAGTTGATATTCTATTGGTATGTACTGTCTCTTTATAATGTTTTAAAGTTTGTTCTTTCAAGTTCATCTTAGAACGTAGGATTTTATTTCCAAAGTGTAGTAAATCTTTCCTTTCTCACAGCAGGGTGTTCACATTACAAGGCTGCAATTTTTATTTGCCCATCAACTGGGGTTTTGGTGGAAATGACACACAACCAGCAGCATGATGTCCGCAAGAGTGGAAACGTGGCTGGGGGGGGGGGGGGGGGGGGGGGGGGGGGGGAGGGGGAACAAGAAGGCGACCAGTTGTTATTCTATTGGTATGTACTGTCTCTTTATAGTGTTTTAAAGATTGTTCTCTCAAGTTCATCTTAGAACGTAGGATTTTATTTCCAAAGTGTAGTAAATCTTTCCTTTCTCACAGCAGGGTGTTCACATTACAAGGCTGCAATTTTTATTTGCCCATCAACTGGGCTTTTGGTGGAAATGACACACAACCAGCAGCATGATGTCCGCAAGAGTGGAAAGGTGGCTGGGGGGGGGGGGGGGGGGGGACAAGAAGGTGACAAGTTGTTATTCTATTGGTATGTACTGTCTCTTTATTGTGTTTTAAAGATTGTTCTTTCAAGTTCATCTTAGAACGTAGGATTTTATTTCCAAAGTGTAGTAAATCTTTCCTTTCTCACAGCAGGGTGTTCACATTACAAGGCTGCAATTTTTATTTGCGCATCAACTCGACTTTTGGTGGAAACGACACACAACCAGCAGCATGATGTCCGCAAGAGTGGAAACGTGGCTTGGGGGGGGGAACAAGAAGGCCACAAGTTTTTATTCTATTGGTATGTACTGTCTCTTTATAGTGTTTTAAAGATTGTTCTTTCAAGTTCATCTTAGAACGTAGGATTTTATTTCCAAAGTGTAGTAAATCTATCCTTTCTCACAGCAGGGTGTCCACATTACAAGGCTGCATTTTTTATTTGCCCATCAACTGGGCTTTTGTTGGAAATGACACGCCACCCGCAGCATGATGTCCGCAAGAGTGGAATCGAGGTGGGGGTGGGGGGCACAACAAGACGACAAGTTGTTATTCTATTGGTATGTACTGTCTCTTTATAGTGTTGTAAAGATTGTTCTTTCAAGTTCATCTTAGAACGGAGGATTTTATTTCCAAAGTGTAGTAAATCTCTCCTTTCTCACAGCAGGGTGTTCACATTACAAGGCTGCAATTTTTATTTGCCCATCAACTGGGCTTTTGGTGGAAATGACATGCCACCTGCAGCATGATGTCCGCAAGATTGGAAACGAGGGGGGGGTGGGGGGCACAAGAAGACGACAAGTTGTTATTCTATTGGTATGTACTGTCTCTTTATAGTGTTTTAAAGATTGTTCTTTCAAGTTCATCTTAGAACGTATGATTTTATTTCCAAAGTGTAGTAAATCTTTCCTTTCTCACAGCAGGGTGTTCACATTACAAGGTTGCAATTTTTATTTGCCCATCAACTGGGCTTTTGGTGGAAATGACACGCCACCAGCAGCATGATGTCCGCAAGAGTGGAAACGAGGGGGGGGTGGGGGGCACAAGAATACGACAAGTTGATATTCTATTGGTATGTACTGTCTCTTTATAGTGTTTTAAAGATTGTTCTTTCAAGTTCATCTTAGAACGTAGGATTTTATTTCCAAAGTGTAGTAAATCTATCCTTTCTCACAGCAGGGTGTTCACATTACAAGGCTGCAATTTTTATTTGCCCATCAAATGGGCTTTTGGTGGAAATGACACACAACCAGCAGCATGATGTCCGCAAGAGTGGAAACGTGGCTGGGGGGGGTGGGGGAGGGGGGGAACAAGAAGGCGACAAGTTGTTATTCTATTGGTATGTACTGTCTCTTTATAGTGTTTTAAAGATTGTTCTTTCAAGTTCATCTTAGAACGTAGGATTTTATTTCCAAAGTGTAGTAAAACTTTCCTTTCTCACAGCAGGGTGTTCACATTACAAGGCTGCAATTTTTATTTGCCCATCAACTGGGCTTTTGGTGGAAATGACACACAACCAGCAGCATGATGTCCGCAAGAGTGGAAACGTGGCTGGGTGGTGGTGGTGGGGGGTGGGGGGGGTGGGGGGGGGGGGAGGGACAAGAAGGCGACAAATTGTTATTCTATTGGTATGTACTGTCTCTTTATAGTGTTTTAAAGATTGTTCTTTCAAGTTCATCTTAGAACGTAGGATTTTATTTCCAAAGTGTAGTAAATCTTTCCTTTCTCACAGCAGGGTGTTCACATTACAAGGCTGCAATTTTTATTTGGACATCAACTGGGCTTTTGGTGGAAACGACACACAACCAGCAGCATGATGTCCGCAAGAGTGGAAACGTGGCTGGGTGGTGGTGGTGGGGGGTGGGGGGGGTGGGGGGGGGGGAGGGACAAGAAGGCGACAAATTGTTATTCTATTGGTATGTACTGTCTCTTTATAGTGTTTTAAAGATTGTTCTTTCAAGTTCATCTTAGAACGTAGGATTTTATTTCCAAAGTGTAGTAAATCTTTCCTTTCTCTAGGCAGTGTGATCACATTACAAGGCTGCAATTTTTATTTGCGCATCAACTCGACTTTTGGTGGAAACGACACACAACCAGCAGCATGATGTCCGCAAGAGTGGAAACGTGGCTTGGGGGGGGGGGGGGGGGAACAAGGCGACAAGTTTTTATTCTATTGGTATGTACTGTCTCTTTATAGTGTTTTAAAGATTGTTCTTTCAAGTTCATCTTAGAACGTAGGATTTTATTTCCAAAGTGTAGTAAATCTTTCCTTTCTCACAGCAGGGTGTTCACATTACAAGGCTGCAATTTTTATTTGCGCATCAACTCGACTTTTGGTGGAAACGACACACAACCAGCAGCATGATGTCCGCAAGAGTGGAAACGTGGCTGGGGGGTGGTGGTGGGGGGTGGGGGGGGGGGAGGGACAAGAAGGCGACAAATTGTTATTCTATTGGTATGTACTGTCTCTTTATAGTGTTTTAAAGATTGTTCTTTCAAGTTCATCTTAGAACGTAGGATTTTATTTCCAAAGTGTAGTAAATCTTTCCTTTCTCACAGGAGGGTGTTCACATTACAAGGCTGCAATCCTTATTTGCCCATCAACTGGGCTTTTGGTGGAAATGACACGCCACCAGCAGCATGATGTCCGCAAGAGTGGAAACGAGGGGGGGGTGGGGGGCACAAGAAGACGACAAGTTGTTATTCTATTGGTATGTACTGTCTCTTTATAGTGTTTTAAAGATTGTTGTTTCAATTTCATCTTAGAACGTAGGATTTTATTTCCAAAGTGTAGTAAATCTTTCCTTTCTCACAGCAGGGTGTTCACATTACAAGGCTGCAATTTTTATTTGCCCATCAACTGGGCTTTTGGTGGAAATGACACGCCACCAGCAGCATGATGTCCGCAAGAGTGGAAACGAGGGGGGGGGGGGGGGGGGGGCACAAGAAGACGACAAGTTGATATTCTATTGGTATGTACTGTCTCTTTATAATGTTTTAAAGTTTGTTCTTTCAAGTTCATCTTAGAACGTAGGATTTTATTTCCAAAGTGTAGTAAATCTTTCCTTTCTCACAGCAGGGTGTTCACATTACAAGGCTGCAATTTTTATTTGCCCATCAACTGGGGTTTTGGTGGAAATGACACACAACCAGCAGCATGATGTCCGCAAGAGTGGAAACGTGGCTGGGGGGGGGGGGGGGGGGGGGGGGGGGAGGGGGAACAAGAAGGCGACCAGTTGTTATTCTATTGGTATGTACTGTCTCTTTATAGTGTTTTAAAGATTGTTCTCTCAAGTTCATCTTAGAACGTAGGATTTTATTTCCAAAGTGTAGTAAATCTTTCCTTTCTCACAGCAGGGTGTTCACATTACAAGGCTGCAATTTTTATTTGCCCATCAACTGGGCTTTTGGTGGAAATGACACACAACCAGCAGCATGATGTCCGCAAGAGTGGAAAGGTGGCTGGGGGGGGGGGGGGGGGGACAAGAAGGTGACAAGTTGTTATTCTATTGGTATGTACTGTCTCTTTATTGTGTTTTAAAGATTGTTCTTTCAAGTTCATCTTAGAACGTAGGATTTTATTTCCAAAGTGTAGTAAATCTTTCCTTTCTCACAGCAGGGTGTTCACATTACAAGGCTGCAATTTTTATTTGCGCATCAACTCGACTTTTGGTGGAAACGACACACAACCAGCAGCATGATGTCCGCAAGAGTGGAAACGTGGCTTGGGGGGGGGGAACAAGAAGGCCACAAGTTTTTATTCTATTGGTATGTACTGTCTCTTTATAGTGTTTTAAAGATTGTTCTTTCAAGTTCATCTTAGAACGTAGGATTTTATTTCCAAAGTGTAGTAAATCTATCCTTTCTCACAGCAGGGTGTCCACATTACAAGGCTGCATTTTTTATTTGCCCATCAACTGGGCTTTTGTTGGAAATGACACGCCACCCGCAGCATGATGTCCGCAAGAGTGGAATCGAGGTGGGGGTGGGGGGCACAACAAGACGACAAGTTGTTATTCTATTGGTATGTACTGTCTCTTTATAGTGTTGTAAAGATTGTTCTTTCAAGTTCATCTTAGAACGGAGGATTTTATTTCCAAAGTGTAGTAAATCTCTCCTTTCTCACAGCAGGGTGTTCACATTACAAGGCTGCAATTTTTATTTGCCCATCAACTGGGCTTTTGGTGGAAATGACATGCCACCTGCAGCATGATGTCCGCAAGATTGGAAACGAGGGGGGGGTGGGGGGCACAAGAAGACGACAAGTTGTTATTCTATTGGTATGTACTGTCTCTTTATAGTGTTTTAAAGATTGTTCTTTCAAGTTCATCTTAGAACGTATGATTTTATTTCCAAAGTGTAGTAAATCTTTCCTTTCTCACAGCAGGGTGTTCACATTACAAGGTTGCAATTTTTATTTGCCCATCAACTGGGCTTTTGGTGGAAATGACACGCCACCAGCAGCATGATGTCCGCAAGAGTGGAAACGAGGGGGGGGTGGGGGGCACAAGAATACGACAAGTTGATATTCTATTGGTATGTACTGTCTCTTTATAGTGTTTTAAAGATTGTTCTTTCAAGTTCATCTTAGAACGTAGGATTTTATTTCCAAAGTGTAGTAAATCTATCCTTTCTCACAGCAGGGTGTTCACATTACAAGGCTGCAATTTTTATTTGCCCATCAAATGGGCTTTTGGTGGAAATGACACACAACCAGCAGCATGATGTCCGCAAGAGTGGAAACGTGGCTGGGGGGGGGGGGGGGGGGACAAGAAGGCGATAAGTTGTTATTCTATTGGTATGTACTGTCTCTTTATAGTGTTTTAAAGATTGTTCTTTCAAGTTCATCTTAGAACGTAGGATTTTATTTCCAAAGTGTAATAAATCTTTCCTTTCTCACAGCAGGGTGTTCACATTACAAGGCTGCAATTTTTATTTGCCCATCAACTGGGCTTTTGGTGGAAATGACACACAACCAGCAGCATGATGTCCGCAAGAGTGGAAACGTGGCTGGGGTGGGGGGGGGGGAAACAAGAAGACGACAAGTTGTTATTCTATTGGTATGTACTGTCTCTTTATTGTGTTTTAAAGATTGTTCTTTCAAGTTCATCTTAGAACGTAGGATTTTATTTCCAAAGTGTAGTAAATCTTTCCTTTCTCTCAGCAGGGTGTTCACATTACAAGGCTGCAATTTTTATTTGGACATCAACTGGGCTTTTGGTGGAAATGACACACAACCAGCAGCATGATGTCCGCAAGAGTGGAAACGTGGCTGGGGGGGGTGGGGGAGGGGGGGAACAAGAAGGCAACAAGTTGTTATTCTATTGGTATGTACTGTCTCTTTATAGTGTTTTAAAGATTGTTCTTTCAAGTTCATCTTAGAACGTAGGATTTTATTTCCAAAGTGTAGTAAATCTTTCCTTTCTCACAGCAGGGTGTTCACATTACAAGGCTGCAATTTTTATTTGGACATCAACTGGGCTTTTGGTGGAAATGACACACAACCAGCAGCATGATGTCCGCAAGAGCGGAAACGTGGCTGGGGTGGGGGGGGGGGGGGGGGGGAAACAAGAAGACGACAAGTTGTTATACTATTGGTATGTACTGTCTCTTTATTGTGTTTTAAAGATTGTTCTTTCAAGTTCATCTTAGAACGTAGGATTTTATTTCCAAAGTGTAGTAAATCTTTCCTTTCTCACAGCAGGGTGTTCACATTACAAGGCTGCAATTTTTATTTGGACATCAACTGGGCTTTTGGTGGAAACGACACACAACCAGCAGCATGATGTCCGCAAGAGTGGAAACGTGGCTGGGTGGTGGGGGTGGGGGGTGGGGGGGGGGAGGGACAAGAAAGCGACAAATTGTTATTCTATTGGTATGTACTGTCTCTTTATAGTGTTTTAAAGATTGTTCTTTCAAGTTCATCTTAGAACGTAGGATTTTATTTCCAAAGTGTAGTAAATCTTTCCTTTCTCACAGCAGGGTGTCCACATTACAAGGCTGCATTTTTTATTTGCCCATCAACTGGGCTTTTGGTAGAAATGACACACCACCCGCAGCATGATGTCCGCAAGAGTGGAAACGAGGGGGGGTGGGGGGCACAAGAAGACGACAAGTTGTTATTCTATTGGTATGTACTGTCTCTTTATAGTGTTTTAAAGATTGTTCTTTCAAGTTCATCTTAGAATGGAGGATTTTATTTCCAGAGTGTAGTAAATCTTTCCTATCTCACAGCAGGGTGTTCACATTACAAGGCTGCAATTTTTATTTGCCCATCAACTGGGCTTTTGGTGGAAATGACACGCCACCAGCAGCATGATGTCCGCAAGAGTGGAAACGAGGGGGGGGGTGGGGGCACAAGAAGACGACAAGTTGTTATTCTATTGGTATGTACTGTCTCTTTATAGTGTTTTAAAGATTGTTCTTTCAAGTTCATCTTAGAACGTAGGATTTTATTTCCAAAGTGTAGTAAATCTTTCCCTTCTCACAGCAGGGTGTTCACATTACAAGGCTGCAATTTTCATTTGCCCATCAACTGGGCTTTTGGTGGAAATGACACGCCACCAGCAGCATGATGTCCGCAAGAGTGGAAACGAGGGGGGGTGGGGGGCACAAGAAGACGACAAGTTGTTATTCTATTGGTATGTACTGTCTCTTTATAGTGTTTTAAAGATTGTTCTTTCAAGTTCATCTTAGAACGTAGGATTTTATTTCCAAAGTGTAGTAAATCTTTCCTTTCTCACAGCAGGGTGTTCACATTACAAGGCTGCAATTTTTATTTGCCCATCAACTGGGCTTTTGGTGGAAATGACACAAAACCAGCAGCATGATGTCCGCAAGAGGGGAAACGTGACTGGAAGGGGAGGGGGGGGGGGGGGGGGGGGGAACAAGAAGGCGACAAGTTGTTATTCTATTGGTATGTACTGTCTCTTTATAGTGCTTTAAAGATTGTTCTTTCAAGTTCATCTTAGAACGTAGGATTTTATATCCAAAGTGTAGTAAATCTTTCCTTTCTCACAGCAGGATGTTCACATTACAAGGCTGCAATTTTTATTTGCCCATCAACTGGGCTTTTGGTGGAAATGACACACAACCAGCAGCATGATGTCCGCAAGAGTGGAAACGTGGCTGGGGGGGGGGGGGGGGGACAAGAAGGCGACAAGTTGTTATTCTATTGGTATGTACTGTCTTTTTATAGTGTTTTAAAGATTGTTCTTTCAAGTTCATCTTAGAACGTAGGATTTTATTTCCAAAGTGTAGTAAATCTATCCTTTCTCACATCAGGGTGTTCACATTACAAGGCTGCAATTTTTATTTGCCCATCAACTGGGCTTTTGGTGGAAATGACACACAACCAGCAACATGATGTCCGCAAGAGTGGAAATGTGGCTGGGGGGGGGGGGGGGAACAAGAAGGCGACAAGTTGTTATTCTATTGGTATGTACTGTCTCTTTATAGTGTTTTAAAGATTGTTCTTTCAAGTTCATCTTAGAACGTAGGATTTTATTTCCAAAGTGTAGTAAATCTTTCCTTTCTCACAGCAGGGTGTTCACATTACAAGGCTGCAATTTTTATTTGCCCATCAACTGGGCTTTTGGTGGAAATGACACACAACCAGCAGCATGATGTCCGCAAGAGTGGAAACGTGGCTGGGGGGGGGGGGGGGGGGGGGGGGGGGAACAAGAAGGCGACAAGTTGTTATTCTATTGGTATGTACTGTCTCTTTATAGTGTTTTAAAGATTGTTCTTTCAAGTTCATCATAGAACGTAGGATTTTATTTCCAAAGTGTAGTAAATCTTTCCTTTCTCACAGCAGGGTGTTCACATTACAAGGCTGCAATTTTTATCTGCCCATCAACTGGGCTTTTGGTGGAAATGACACACAACCAGCAGCATGATGTCCGCAAGAGTGGAAAGGTGCCTGGGGGGGGGGGGGGGGGGGGGAACAAGAAGGCGACAAGTTGTTATTCTATTGGTATGTACTGTCTCTTTATAGTGTTTTAAAGATTGTTCTTTCAAGTTCATCTTAGAACGTAGGATTTTATTTCCAAAGTGTAGTAAATCTTTCCTTTCTCACAGCAGGGTGTTCACATTACAAGGCTGCAATTTTTATTTGCCCATCAACTGGGCTTTTGGTGGAAATGACACACAACCAGCAGCATGATGTCTGCAAGAGTGGAAACGTGGCTTGGGGGGGGAACAAGAAGGCGACAAGTTGTTATTCAATTGGTATGTACTGTCTCTTTATAGTGTTTTAAAGATTGTTCTTTCAAGTTCATCTTAGAACGTAGGATTTTAGTTCCAAAGTGTAGTCAATCTTTCCTTTCTCACAGCAGGGTGTTCACATTACAAGGCTGCAATTTTTATTTGCCCATCAACTGGGCTTTTGGTGGAAATGACACACAACCAGCAGCATGATGTCCGCAAGAGTGGAAACGTGGCTGGGGGGGGGGAACAAGAAGGCGACAAGTTTTTATTCTATTGGTATGTACTGTCTCTTTATAGTGTTTTAAAGATTGTTCTTTCAAGTTCATCTTAGTACGTAGGATTTTATTTCCAAAGTGTAGTAAATCTCTAATTTCTCACAGCAGGGTGTTCACATTACAAGGCTGCAATTTTTATTTGCCCATCAACTGGGCTTTTGGTGGAAATGAAACACAACCAGCAGCATGATGTCCGCAAGAGTGGAAACGAGGCTGGGGGGGGGGGGGGGGGGGGAACAAGAAGGCGACAAGTTGTTATTATTTTGGTATGTACTGTGTCTTTATAGTGTTTTAAAGATTGTTCTTTCAAGTTCATCTTAGAACGTAGGATTTTATTTCCAAAGTGTAGTAAAACTTTCCTTTCTCACAGCAGGGTGTTCACATTACAAGGCTGCAATTTTTATTTGCCCATCAACTGGGCTTTTGGTGGAAATGACACACAACCAGCAGCATGATGTCCGCAAGAGTGGAAACGTGGCTGGGGGGGGGGGGGGGCAAGAAGGCGACAAGTTGTTATTCTATTGGTATTTACTGTCTCTTTATAGTGTTTTAAAGATTGTTCTTTCAAGTTCATGTTAGCACGTAGGATTTTATTTCCAAAGAGTAGTAAATTTTTCCTTTCTCACAGCAGGGTGTCCACATTACAAGGCTGCATTTTTTATTTGCCCATCAACTGGGCTTTTGGTGGAAATGACACGCCACCCGCAGCATGATGTCCGCAAGAGTGGAAACGAGGGGGGGGTGGGGGGCACAAGAAGACGACAAGTTGTTATTCTATTGGTATGTACTGTCTCTTTATAGTGTTTTAAAGATTGTTCTTTCAAGTTCATCTTAGAACGGAGGATTTTATTTCCAAAGTGTAGTAAATCTTTCCTATCTCACAGCAGGGTGTTCACATTACAAGGCTGCAATTTTTATTTGCCCATCAACTGGGCTTTTGGTGGAAATGACACGCCACCAGCAGCATGATGTCCGCAAGAGTGGAAACGAGGCGGGGTTGGGGGCACAAGAAGACGACAAGTTGTTATTCTATTGGTATGTACTTTCTCTTTATAGTGTTTTAAAGATTGTTCTTTCAAGTTCATCTTAGAACGTAGGATTTTATTTCCAAAGTGTAGTAAATCTTTCCTTTCTCACAGCAGGGTGTTCACATTACAAGGCTGCAATTTTTATTTGCCCATCAACTGGGCTTTTGGTGGTAATGACATGCCACCAGCAGCATGATGTCCGCAAGAGTGGAAACGAGGGGGGGGTGGGGGGCACAAGAAGACGACAAGTTGTTGTTCTATTGGTATGTACTGTCTCTTTATAGTGTTTTAAAGATTGTTCTTTCAAGTTCATCTTAGAACGTAGGATTTTATTTCCAAAGTGTAGTAAATCTTTCCTTTGTCACAGCAGGGTGATCACATTACAAGGCTGTAATTTTTATTTGCCCATCAACTGGGCTTTTGGTGGAAATGACACGCCACCAGCAGCATGATGTCCGCAAGAGTGGAAACGAGGGGGGTTGGGGGCACAAGAAGACGACAAGTTGTTATTCTATTGGTATGTACTGTCTCTTTATAGTGTTTTAAAGATTGTTCTTTCAAGTTCATCTTAGAACGTAGGATTTTATTTCCAAAGTGTAGTAAATCTTTCCTTTCTCACAGCAGGGTGTTCACATTACAAGGCTGCAATTTTTATTTGCCCATCAACTGGGCTTTTGTTGGAAATGACACGCCACCCGCAGCATGATGTCCGCAAGAGTGGAATCGAGGTGGGGGTGGGGGGCACAACAAGACGACAAGTTGTTATTCTATTGGTATGTACTGTCTCTTTATTGTGTTTTAAAGATTGTTCTTTCAAGTTCATCTTAGAACGTAGGATTTTATTTCCAAAGTGTAGTAAATCTTTCCTTTCTCACAGCAGGGTGTTCACATTACAAGGCTGCAATTTTTATTTGCGCATCAACTCGACTTTTGGTGGAAACGACACACAACCAGCAGCATGATGTCCGCAAGAGTGGAAACGTGGCTTGGGGGGGGGAACAAGAAGGCCACAAGTTTTTATTCTATTGGTATGTACTGTCTCTTTATAGTGTTTTAAAGATTGTTCTTTCAAGTTCATCTTAGAACGTAGGATTTTATTTCCAAAGTGTAGTAAATCTATCCTTTCTCACAGCAGGGTGTCCACATTACAAGGCTGCATTTTTTATTTGCCCATCAACTGGGCTTTTGTTGGAAATGACACGCCACCCGCAGCATGATGTCCGCAAGAGTGGAATCGAGGTGGGGGTGGGGGGCACAACAAGACGACAAGTTGTTATTCTATTGGTATGTACTGTCTCTTTATAGTGTTGTAAAGATTGTTCTTTCAAGTTCATCTTAGAACGGAGGATTTTATTTCCAAAGTGTAGTAAATCTCTCCTTTCTCACAGCAGGGTGTTCACATTACAAGGCTGCAATTTTTATTTGCCCATCAACTGGGCTTTTGGTGGAAATGACATGCCACCTGCAGCATGATGTCCGCAAGATTGGAAACGAGGGGGGGGTGGGGGGCACAAGAAGACGACAAGTTGTTATTCTATTGGTATGTACTGTCTCTTTATAGTGTTTTAAAGATTGTTCTTTCAAGTTCATCTTAGAACGTATGATTTTATTTCCAAAGTGTAGTAAATCTTTCCTTTCTCACAGCAGGGTGTTCACATTACAAGGTTGCAATTTTTATTTGCCCATCAACTGGGCTTTTGGTGGAAATGACACGCCACCAGCAGCATGATGTCCGCAAGAGTGGAAACGAGGGGGGGGGTGGGGGGCACAAGAATACGACAAGTTGATATTCTATTGGTATGTACTGTCTCTTTATAGTGTTTTAAAGATTGTTCTTTCAAGTTCATCTTAGAACGTAGGATTTTATTTCCAAAGTGTAGTAAATCTATCCTTTCTCACAGCAGGGTGTTCACATTACAAGGCTGCAATTTTTATTTGCCCATCAAATGGGCTTTTGGTGGAAATGACACACAACCAGCAGCATGATGTCCGCAAGAGTGGAAACGTGGCTGGGGGGGGTGGGGGAGGGGGGGAACAAGAAGGCGACAAGTTGTTATTCTATTGGTATGTACTGTCTCTTTATAGTGTTTTAAAGATTGTTCTTTCAAGTTCATCTTAGAACGTAGGATTTTATTTCCAAAGTGTAGTAAAACTTTCCTTTCTCACAGCAGGGTGTTCACATTACAAGGCTGCAATTTTTATTTGCCCATCAACTGGGCTTTTGGTGGAAATGACACACAACCAGCAGCATGATGTCCGCAAGAGTGGAAACGTGGCTGGGTGGTGGTGGTGGGGGGTGGGGGGGGTGGGGGGGGGGGGGGAGGGACAAGAAGGCGACAAATTGTTATTCTATTGGTATGTACTGTCTCTTTATAGTGTTTTAAAGATTGTTCTTTCAAGTTCATCTTAGAACGTAGGATTTTATTTCCAAAGTGTAGTAAATCTTTCCTTTCTCACAGCAGGGTGTTCACATTACAAGGCTGCAATTTTTATTTGGACATCAACTGGGCTTTTGGTGGAAACGACACACAACCAGCAGCATGATGTCCGCAAGAGTGGAAACGTGGCTGGGTGGTGGTGGTGGGGGGTGGGGGGGGTGGGGGGGGGGGAGGGACAAGAAGGCGACAAATTGTTATTCTATTGGTATGTACTGTCTCTTTATAGTGTTTTAAAGATTGTTCTTTCAAGTTCATCTTAGAACGTAGGATTTTATTTCCAAAGTGTAGTAAATCTTTCCTTTCTCTAGGCAGTGTGATCACATTACAAGGCTGCAATTTTTATTTGCGCATCAACTCGACTTTTGGTGGAAACGACACACAACCAGCAGCATGATGTCCGCAAGAGTGGAAACGTGGCTTGGGGGGGGGGGGGGGGAACAAGGCGACAAGTTTTTATTCTATTGGTATGTACTGTCTCTTTATAGTGTTTTAAAGATTGTTCTTTCAAGTTCATCTTAGAACGTAGGATTTTATTTCCAAAGTGTAGTAAATCTTTCCTTTCTCACAGCAGGGTGTTCACATTACAAGGCTGCAATTTTTATTTGCGCATCAACTCGACTTTTGGTGGAAACGACACACAACCAGCAGCATGATGTCCGCAAGAGTGGAAACGTGGCTGGGGGGTGGTGGTGGGGGGTGGGGGGGGGGGGAGGGACAAGAAGGCGACAAATTGTTATTCTATTGGTATGTACTGTCTCTTTATAGTGTTTTAAAGATTGTTCTTTCAAGTTCATCTTAGAACGTAGGATTTTATTTCCAAAGTGTAGTAAATCTTTCCTTTCTCACAGGAGGGTGTTCACATTACAAGGCTGCAATCCTTATTTGCCCATCAACTGGGCTTTTGGTGGAAATGACACGCCACCAGCAGCATGATGTCCGCAAGAGTGGAAACGAGGGGGGGGTGGGGGGCACAAGAAGACGACAAGTTGTTATTCTATTGGTATGTACTGTCTCTTTATAGTGTTTTAAAGATTGTTGTTTCAATTTCATCTTAGAACGTAGGATTTTATTTCCAAAGTGTAGTAAATCTTTCCTTTCTCACAGCAGGGTGTTCACATTACAAGGCTGCAATTTTTATTTGCCCATCAACTGGGCTTTTGGTGGAAATGACACGCCACCAGCAGCATGATGTCCGCAAGAGTGGAAACGAGGGGGGGGGGGGGGGGGGCACAAGAAGACGACAAGTTGATATTCTATTGGTATGTACTGTCTCTTTATAATGTTTTAAAGTTTGTTCTTTCAAGTTCATCTTAGAACGTAGGATTTTATTTCCAAAGTGTAGTAAATCTTTCCTTTCTCACAGCAGGGTGTTCACATTACAAGGCTGCAATTTTTATTTGCCCATCAACTGGGGTTTTGGTGGAAATGACACACAACCAGCAGCATGATGTCCGCAAGAGTGGAAACGTGGCTGGGGGGGGGGGGGGGGGGGGGGGGGAGGGGGAACAAGAAGGCGACCAGTTGTTATTCTATTGGTATGTACTGTCTCTTTATAGTGTTTTAAAGATTGTTCTCTCAAGTTCATCTTAGAACGTAGGATTTTATTTCCAAAGTGTAGTAAATCTTTCCTTTCTCACAGCAGGGTGTTCACATTACAAGGCTGCAATTTTTATTTGCCCATCAACTGGGCTTTTGGTGGAAATGACACACAACCAGCAGCATGATGTCCGCAAGAGTGGAAAGGTGGCTGGGGGGGGGGGGGGGGGGACAAGAAGGTGACAAGTTGTTATTCTATTGGTATGTACTGTCTCTTTATTGTGTTTTAAAGATTGTTCTTTCAAGTTCATCTTAGAACGTAGGATTTTATTTCCAAAGTGTAGTAAATCTTTCCTTTCTCACAGCAGGGTGTTCACATTACAAGGCTGCAATTTTTATTTGCGCATCAACTCGACTTTTGGTGGAAACGACACACAACCAGCAGCATGATGTCCGCAAGAGTGGAAACGTGGCTTGGGGGGGGGGAACAAGAAGGCCACAAGTTTTTATTCTATTGGTATGTACTGTCTCTTTATAGTGTTTTAAAGATTGTTCTTTCAAGTTCATCTTAGAACGTAGGATTTTATTTCCAAAGTGTAGTAAATCTATCCTTTCTCACAGCAGGGTGTCCACATTACAAGGCTGCATTTTTTATTTGCCCATCAACTGGGCTTTTGTTGGAAATGACACGCCACCCGCAGCATGATGTCCGCAAGAGTGGAATCGAGGTGGGGGTGGGGGGCACAACAAGACGACAAGTTGTTATTCTATTGGTATGTACTGTCTCTTTATAGTGTTGTAAAGATTGTTCTTTCAAGTTCATCTTAGAACGGAGGATTTTATTTCCAAAGTGTAGTAAATCTCTCCTTTCTCACAGCAGGGTGTTCACATTACAAGGCTGCAATTTTTATTTGCCCATCAACTGGGCTTTTGGTGGAAATGACATGCCACCTGCAGCATGATGTCCGCAAGATTGGAAACGAGGGGGGGGTGGGGGGCACAAGAAGACGACAAGTTGTTATTCTATTGGTATGTACTGTCTCTTTATAGTGTTTTAAAGATTGTTCTTTCAAGTTCATCTTAGAACGTATGATTTTATTTCCAAAGTGTAGTAAATCTTTCCTTTCTCACAGCAGGGTGTTCACATTACAAGGTTGCAATTTTTATTTGCCCATCAACTGGGCTTTTGGTGGAAATGACCCGCCACCAGCAGCATGATGTCCGCAAGAGTGGAAACGAGGGGGGGGTGGGGGGCACAAGAATACGACAAGTTGATATTCTATTGGTATGTACTGTCTCTTTATAGTGTTTTAAAGATTGTTCTTTCAAGTTCATCTTAGAACGTAGGATTTTATTTCCAAAGTGTAGTAAATCTATCCTTTCTCACAGCAGGGTGTTCACATTACAAGGCTGCAATTTTTATTTGCCCATCAAATGGGCTTTTGGTGGAAATGACACACAACCAGCAGCATGATGTCCGCAAGAGTGGAAACGTGGCTGGGGGGGGGGGGGGGGGGGGACAAGAAGGCGATAAGTTGTTATTCTATTGGTATGTACTGTCTCTTTATAGTGTTTTAAAGATTGTTCTTTCAAGTTCATCTTAGAACGTAGGATTTTATTTCCAAAGTGTAATAAATCTTTCCTTTCTCACAGCAGGGTGTTCACATTACAAGGCTGCAATTTTTATTTGCCCATCAACTGGGCTTTTGGTGGAAATGACACACAACCAGCAGCATGATGTCCGCAAGAGTGGAAACGTGGCTGGGGTGGGGGGGGGGGGGAAACAAGAAGACGACAAGTTGTTATTCTATTGGTATGTACTGTCTCTTTATTGTGTTTTAAAGATTGTTCTTTCAAGTTCATCTTAGAACGTAGGATTTTATTTCCAAAGTGTAGTAAATCTTTCCTTTCTCTCAGCAGGGTGTTCACATTACAAGGCTGCAATTTTTATTTGGACATCAACTGGGCTTTTGGTGGAAATGACACACAACCAGCAGCATGATGTCCGCAAGAGTGGAAACGTGGCTGGGGGGGGTGGGGGAGGGGGGGAACAAGAAGGCAACAAGTTGTTATTCTATTGGTATGTACTGTCTCTTTATAGTGTTTTAAAGATTGTTCTTTCAAGTTCATCTTAGAACGTAGGATTTTATTTCCAAAGTGTAGTAAATCTTTCCTTTCTCACAGCAGGGTGTTCACATTACAAGGCTGCAATTTTTATTTGGACATCAACTGGGCTTTTGGTGGAAATGACACACAACCAGCAGCATGATGTCCGCAAGAGCGGAAACGTGGCTGGGGTGGGGGGGGGGGGGGGGGGGAAACAAGAAGACGACAAGTTGTTATACTATTGGTATGTACTGTCTCTTTATTGTGTTTTAAAGATTGTTCTTTCAAGTTCATCTTAGAACGTAGGATTTTATTTCCAAAGTGTAGTAAATCTTTCCTTTCTCACAGCAGGGTGTTCACATTACAAGGCTGCAATTTTTATTTGGACATCAACTGGGCTTTTGGTGGAAACGACACACAACCAGCAGCATGATGTCCGCAAGAGTGGAAACGTGGCTGGGTGGTGGGGGTGGGGGGTGGGGGGGGGGAGGGACAAGAAAGCGACAAATTGTTATTCTATTGGTATGTACTGTCTCTTTATAGTGTTTTAAAGATTGTTCTTTCAAGTTCATCTTAGAACGTAGGATTTTATTTCCAAAGTGTAGTAAATCTTTCCTTTCTCACAGCAGGGTGTCCACATTACAAGGCTGCATTTTTTATTTGCCCATCAACTGGGCTTTTGGTAGAAATGACACACCACCCGCAGCATGATGTCCGCAAGAGTGGAAACGAGGGGGGGTGGGGGGCACAAGAAGACGACAAGTTGTTATTCTATTGGTATGTACTGTCTCTTTATAGTGTTTTAAAGATTGTTCTTTCAAGTTCATCTTAGAATGGAGGATTTTATTTCCAGAGTGTAGTAAATCTTTCCTATCTCACAGCAGGGTGTTCACATTACAAGGCTGCAATTTTTATTTGCCCATCAACTGGGCTTTTGGTGGAAATGACACGCCACCAGCAGCATGATGTCCGCAAGAGTGGAAACGAGGGGGGGGTGGGGGCACAAGAAGACGACAAGTTGTTATTCTATTGGTATGTACTGTCTCTTTATAGTGTTTTAAAGATTGTTCTTTCAAGTTCATCTTAGAACGTAGGATTTTATTTCCAAAGTGTAGTAAATCTTTCCCTTCTCACAGCAGGGTGTTCACATTACAAGGCTGCAATTTTCATTTGCCCATCAACTGGGCTTTTGGTGGAAATGACACGCCACCAGCAGCATGATGTCCGCAAGAGTGGAAACGAGGGGGGGTGGGGGGCACAAGAAGACGACAAGTTGTTATTCTATTGGTATGTACTGTCTCTTTATAGTGTTTTAAAGATTGTTCTTTCAAGTTCATCTTAGAACGTAGGATTTTATTTCCAAAGTGTAGTAAATCTTTCCTTTCTCACAGCAGGGTGTTCACATTACAAGGCTGCAATTTTTATTTGCCCATCAACTGGGCTTTTGGTGGAAATGACACAAAACCAGCAGCATGATGTCCGCAAGAGGGGAAACGTGACTGGAAGGGGAGGGGGGGGGGGGGGGGGGGGGGGGGGGAACAAGAAGGCGACAAGTTGTTATTCTATTGGTATGTACTGTCTCTTTATAGTGCTTTAAAGATTGTTCTTTCAAGTTCATCTTAGAACGTAGGATTTTATATCCAAAGTGTAGTAAATCTTTCCTTTCTCACAGCAGGATGTTCACATTACAAGGCTGCAATTTTTATTTGCCCATCAACTGGGCTTTTGGTGGAAATGACACACAACCAGCAGCATGATGTCCGCAAGAGTGGAAACGTGGCTGGGGGGGGGGGGGGGACAAGAAGGCGACAAGTTGTTATTCTATTGGTATGTACTGTCTTTTTATAGTGTTTTAAAGATTGTTCTTTCAAGTTCATCTTAGAACGTAGGATTTTATTTCCAAAGTGTAGTAAATCTATCCTTTCTCACATCAGGGTGTTCACATTACAAGGCTGCAATTTTTATTTGCCCATCAACTGGGCTTTTGGTGGAAATGACACACAACCAGCAACATGATGTCCGCAAGAGTGGAAATGTGGCTGGGGGGGGGGGGGGGGGAACAAGAAGGCGACAAGTTGTTATTCTATTGGTATGTACTGTCTCTTTATAGTGTTTTAAAGATTGTTCTTTCAAGTTCATCTTAGAACGTAGGATTTTATTTCCAAAGTGTAGTAAATCTTTCCTTTCTCACAGCAGGGTGTTCACATTACAAGGCTGCAATTTTTATTTGCCCATCAACTGGGCTTTTGGTGGAAATGACACACAACCAGCAGCATGATGTCCGCAAGAGTGGAAACGTGGCTGGGGGGGGGGGGGGGGGGGGGGGGGGGGGGAACAAGAAGGCGACAAGTTGTTATTCTATTGGTATGTACTGTCTCTTTATAGTGTTTTAAAGATTGTTCTTTCAAGTTCATCATAGAACGTAGGATTTTATTTCCAAAGTGTAGTAAATCTTTCCTTTCTCACAGCAGGGTGTTCACATTACAAGGCTGCAATTTTTATCTGCCCATCAACTGGGCTTTTGGTGGAAATGACACACAACCAGCAGCATGATGTCCGCAAGAGTGGAAAGGTGCCTGGGGGGGGGGGGGGGGGGGGAACAAGAAGGCGACAAGTTGTTATTCTATTGGTATGTACTGTCTCTTTATAGTGTTTTAAAGATTGTTCTTTCAAGTTCATCTTAGAACGTAGGATTTTATTTCCAAAGTGTAGTAAATCTTTCCTTTCTCACAGCAGGGTGTTCACATTACAAGGCTGCAATTTTTATTTGCCCATCAACTGGGCTTTTGGTGGAAATGACACACAACCAGCAGCATGATGTCTGCAAGAGTTGAAACGTGGCTTGGGGGGGGAACAAGAAGGCGACAAGTTGTTATTCAATTGGTATGTACTGTCTCTTTATAGTGTTTTAAAGATTGTTCTTTCAAGTTCATCTTAGAACGTAGGATTTTAGTTCCAAAGTGTAGTCAATCTTTCCTTTCTCACAGCAGGGTGTTCACATTACAAGGCTGCAATTTTTATTTGCCCATCAACTGGGCTTTTGGTGGAAATGACACACAACCAGCAGCATGATGTCCGCAAGAGTGGAAACGTGGCTGGGGGGGGGGAACAAGAAGGCGACAAGTTTTTATTCTATTGGTATGTACTGTCTCTTTATAGTGTTTTAAAGATTGTTCTTTCAAGTTCATCTTAGTACGTAGGATTTTATTTCCAAAGTGTAGTAAATCTCTAATTTCTCACAGCAGGGTGTTCACATTACAAGGCTGCAATTTTTATTTGCCCATCAACTGGGCTTTTGGTGGAAATGAAACACAACCAGCAGCATGATGTCCGCAAGAGTGGAAACGAGGCTGGGGGGGGGGGGGGGGGGGAACAAGAAGGCGACAAGTTGTTATTATTTTGGTATGTACTGTGTCTTTATAGTGTTTTAAAGATTGTTCTTTCAAGTTCATCTTAGAACGTAGGATTTTATTTCCAAAGTGTAGTAAAACTTTCCTTTCTCACAGCAGGGTGTTCACATTACAAGGCTGCAATTTTTATTTGCCCATCAACTGGGCTTTTGGTGGAAATGACACACAACCAGCAGCATGATGTCCGCAAGAGTGGAAACGTGGCTGGGGGGGGGGGGGGGGGCAAGAAGGCGACAAGTTGTTATTCTATTGGTATTTACTGTCTCTTTATAGTGTTTTAAAGATTGTTCTTTCAAGTTCATGTTAGCACGTAGGATTTTATTTCCAAAGAGTAGTAAATTTTTCCTTTCTCACAGCAGGGTGTCCACATTACAAGGCTGCATTTTTTATTTGCCCATCAACTGGGCTTTTGGTGGAAATGACACGCCACCCGCAGCATGATGTCCGCAAGAGTGGAAACGAGGGGGGGGTGGGGGGCACAAGAAGACGACAAGTTGTTATTCTATTGGTATGTACTGTCTCTTTATAGTGTTTTAAAGATTGTTCTTTCAAGTTCATCTTAGAACGGAGGATTTTATTTCCAAAGTGTAGTAAATCTTTCCTATCTCACAGCAGGGTGTTCACATTACAAGGCTGCAATTTTTATTTGCCCATCAACTGGGCTTTTGGTGGAAATGACACGCCACCAGCAGCATGATGTCCGCAAGAGTGGAAACGAGGCGGGGTTGGGGGCACAAGAAGACGACAAGTTGTTATTCTATTGGTATGTACTTTCTCTTTATAGTGTTTTAAAGATTGTTCTTTCAAGTTCATCTTAGAACGTAGGATTTTATTTCCAAAGTGTAGTAAATCTTTCCTTTCTCACAGCAGGGTGTTCACATTACAAGGCTGCAATTTTTATTTGCCCATCAACTGGGCTTTTGGTGGTAATGACATGCCACCAGCAGCATGATGTCCGCAAGAGTGGAAACGAGGGGGGGGTGGGGGGCACAAGAAGACGACAAGTTGTTGTTCTATTGGTATGTACTGTCTCTTTATAGTGTTTTAAAGATTGTTCTTTCAAGTTCATCTTAGAACGTAGGATTTTATTTCCAAAGTGTAGTAAATCTTTCCTTTGTCACAGCAGGGTGATCACATTACAAGGCTGTAATTTTTATTTGCCCATCAACTGGGCTTTTGGTGGAAATGACACGCCACCAGCAGCATGATGTCCGCAAGAGTGGAAACGAGGGGGGTTGGGGGCACAAGAAGACGACAAGTTGTTATTCTATTGGTATGTACTGTCTCTTTATAGTGTTTTAAAGATTGTTCTTTCAAGTTCATCTTAGAACGTAGGATTTTATTTCCAAAGTGTAGTAAATCTTTCCTTTCTCACAGCAGGGTGTTCACATTACAAGGCTGCAATTTTTATTTGCCCATCAACTGGGCTTTTGGTGGAAATGACACAAAACCAGCAGCATGATGTCCGCAAGAGGGGAAACGTGACTGGAAGGGGAGGGGGGGGGGGGGGGGAACAAGAAGGCGACAAGTTGTTATTCTATTGGTATGTACTGTCTCTTTATAGTGCTTTAAAGATTGTTCTTTCAAGTTCATCTTAGAACGTAGGATTTTATATCCAAAGTGTAGTAAATCTTTCCTTTCTCACAGCAGGATGTTCACATTACAAGGCTGCAATTTTTATTTGCCCATCAACTGGGCTTTTGGTGGAAATGACACACAACCAGCAGCATGATGTCCGCAAGAGTGGAAACGTGGCTGGGGGGGGGGGGGGGACAAGAAGGCGACAAGTTGTTATTCTATTGGTATGTACTGTCTTTTTATAGTGTTTTAAAGATTGTTCTTTCAAGTTCATCTTAGAACGTAGGATTTTATTTCCAAAGTGTAGTAAATCTATCCTTTCTCACAGCAGGGTGTTCACATTACAAGGCTGCAATTTTTATTTGCCCATCAACTGGGCTTTTGGTGGAAATGACACACAACCAGCAACATGATGTCCGCAAGAGTGGAAATGTGGCTGGGGGGGGGGGGGGGGGGGGGGGGGGGAACAAGAAGGCGACAAGTTGTTATTCTATTGGTATGTACTGTCTCTTTATAGTGTTTTAAAGATTGTTCTTTCAAGTTCACCTTAGAACGTAGGATTTTATTTCCAAAGTGTAGTAAATCTTTCCTTTCTCACAGCAGGGTGTTCACATTACAAGGCTGCAATTTTTATTTGCCCATCAACTGGGCTTTTGGTGGAAATGACACACAACCAGCAGCATGATGTCCGCAAGAGTGGAAACGTGGCTGGGGGGGGGGGGGGGGGGGGGGGGAACAAGAAGGCGACAAGTTGTTATTCTATTGGTATGTACTGTCTCTTTATAGTGTTTTAAAGATTGTTCTTTCAAGTTCATCATAGAACGTAGGATTTTATTTCCAAAGTGTAGTAAATCTTTCCTTTCTCACAGCAGGGTGTTCACATTACAAGGCTGCAATTTTTATCTGCCCATCAACTGGGCTTTTGGTGGAAATGACACACAACCAGCAGCATGATGTCCGCAAGAGTGGAAAGGTGCCTGGGGGGGGGGGGGGGGGGGGGGGGAACAAGAAGGCGACAAGTTGTTATTCTATTGGTATGTACTGTCTCTTTATAGTGTTTTAAAGATTGTTCTTTCAAGTTCATCTTAGAACGTAGGATTTTATTTCCAAAGTGTAGTAAATCTATCCTTTCTCACAGCAGGGTGTTCACATTACAAGGCTGCAATTTTTATTTGCCCATCAACTGGGCTTTTGGTGGAAATGACACACAACCAGCAGCATGATGTCCGCAAGAGTGGAAACGTGGCTGGGGGGGGGGGGGGGGGGGGGAAAGAAGGCGACAAGTTGTTATTCTATTGGTATGTACTGTCTCTATATAGTGTTTTAAAGATTGTTCTTTCAAGTTCATCTTAGAACGTAGGATTTTATTTCCAAAGTGTGGTAAATCTTTCCTTTCTCACAGCAGGGTGTTCACATTACAAGGCTGCAATTTTTATTTGCCCATCAACTGGGATTTTGGTGGAAATGACACACAACCAGCAGCATGATGTCCGCCAGAGTGGAAACGTGGCTGGGGGGGGGGGGGGGGGGGAGGGGGAACAAGAAGGCGACAATTTGTTATTCTATTGGTATGTACTGTCTCTTTATAGTGTTTTAAAGATTGTTCTTTCAAGTTCATCTTAGAACGTAGGATTTTATTTCCAAAGTGTAGTAAATCTTTCCTTTCTCACAGCAGGGTGTTCACATTACAAGGCTGCAATTTTTATTTGCCCATCAACTGGGCTTTTGGTGGAAATGACACACAACCAGCAGCATGATGTCTGCAAGAGTGGAAACGTGGCTTGGGGGGGGAACAAGAAGGCGACAAGTTGTTATTCAATTGGTATGTACTGTCTCTTTATAGTGTTTTAAAGATTGTTCTTTCAAGTTCATCTTAGAACATAGGATTTTATTTCCAAAGTGTAGTAAATCTTTCCTTTCTCACAGCAGGGTGTTCACATTACAAGGCTGCAATTTTTATTTGCCCATCAACTGGGCTTTTGGTGGAAATGACACACAACCAGCAGCATGATGTCCGCAAGAGTGGAAACGTGATTGTGGGTGTGGGGGGGGGGAACAAGAAGGCGACAAGTTTTTATTCTATTGGAATGTACTGTCTCTTTATAGTGTTTTAAAGATTGTTCTTTCAAGTTCATCTTAGAACGTAGGATTTTAGTTCCAAAGTGTAGTCAATCTTTCCTTTCTCACAGCAGGGTGTTCACATTACAAGGCTGCAATTTTTATTTGCCCATCAACTGGGCTTTTGGTGGAAATGACACACAACCAGCAGCATGATGTCCGCAAGAGTGGAAACGTGGCTGGGGGGGGGGAACAAGAAGGCGACAAGTTTTTATTCTATTGGTATGTACTGTCTCTTTATAGTGTTTTAAAGATTGTTCTTTCAAGTTCATCTTAGTACGTAGGATTTTATTTCCAAAGTGTAGTAAATCTCTAATTTCTCACAGCAGGGTGTTCACATTACAAGGCTGCAATTTTTATTTGCCCATCAACTGGGCTTTTGGTGGAAATGAAACACAACCAGCAGCATGATGTCCGCAAGAGTGGAAACGAGGCTGGGGGGGGGGGGGGGGGAGAACAAGAAGGCGACAAGTTGTTATTATTTTGGTATGTACTGTGTCTTTATAGTGTTTTAAAGATTGTTCTTTCAAGTTCATCTTAGAACGTAGGATTTTATTTCCAAAGTGTAGTAAAACTTTCCTTTCTCACAGCAGGGTGTTCACATTACAAGGCTGCAATTTTTATTTGCCCATCAACTGGGCTTTTGGTGGAAATGACACACAACCAGCAGCATGATGTCCGCAAGAGTGGAAACGTGGCTGGGGGGGGGGGGGGGGGCAAGAAGGCGACAAGTTGTTATTCTATTGGTATTTACTGTCTCTTTATAGTGTTTTAAAGATTGTTCTTTCAAGTTCATGTTAGCACGTAGGATTTTATTTCCAAAGAGTAGTAAATTTTTCCTTTCTCACAGCAGGGTGTCCACATTACAAGGCTGCATTTTTTATTTGCCCATCAACTGGGCTTTTGGTGGAAATGACACGCCACCCGCAGCATGATGTCCGCAAGAGTGGAAACGAGGGGGGGGTGGGGGGCACAAGAAGACGACAAGTTGTTATTCTATTGGTATGTACTGTCTCTTTATAGTGTTTTAAAGATTGTTCTTTCAAGTTCATCTTAGAACGGAGGATTTTATTTCCAAAGTGTAGTAAATCTTTCCTTTCTCACAGCAGGGTGATCACATTACAAGGCTGTAATTTTTATTTGCCCATCAACTGGGCTTTTGGTGGAAATGACACGCCACCAGCAGCATGATGTCCGCAAGAGTGGAAACGAGGGGGGTTGGGGGCACAAGAAGACGACAAGTTGTTATTCTATTGGTATGTTTTGTCTCTTTATAGTGTTTTAAAGATTGTTCTTTCAAGTTCATCTTAGAACGTAGGATTTTATTTCCAAAGTGTAGTAATTCTTTCCTTTCTCACAGCAGGGTGTTCACATTACAAGGCTGCAACTTTTATTTGCCCATCAACTGGGCTTTTGGTGGAAATGACACGCCACCAGCAGCATGATGTCCGCAAGAGTGGAAACGAGGGGGGGGTGGGGGGCACAAGAAGATGACAAGTTGTTATTCTATTGGTATGTACTGTCTCTTTATAGTGTTTTAAAGATTGTTCTTTCAAGTTCATCTTAGAACGTAGGATTTTATTTCCAAAGTGTAGTAAATCTTTCCTTTCTCACAGCAGGGTGTTCACATTACAAGGCTGCAATTTTTATTTGCCCATCAACTGGGCTTTTGGTGGAAATGACACACAACCAGCAGCATGATGTCCGCAAGAGTGGAAACGTGGCTGGGGGGGGGGGGGGGGGGGAACAAGAAGGCGACAAGTTGTTATTCTATTGGTATGTACTGTCTCTTTATAGTGCTTTAAAGATAGTTCTTTCAAGTTCATCTTAGAACGTAGGATTTTATTTCCAAAGTGTAGTAAATCTTTCCTTTCTCACAGCAGGGTGTTCACATTACAAGGCTGCAATTTTTATTTGCCCATCAACTGGGCTTTTGGTGGAAATGACACACAACCAGCTGCATGATGTCCGCAAGAGTGGAAACATGGCTGGGGGGGGGGGGGGGGGACAAGAAGGCGACAAGTTGTTATTCTATTGGTATGTACTGTCTCTTTATAGTGTTTTAAAGATTGTTCTTTCAAGTTCATCTTAGAACGTAGGATTTTATTTCCAAAGTGTAGTAAATCTTTCCTTTCTCACAGCAGGGTGTTCACATTACAAGGCTGTAATTTTTATTTGCCCATCAACTGGGCTTTTGGTGGAAATGACACACAACCAGCAGCATGATGTCCGCAAGAGTGGAAATGTGGCTGGGGGGGGGGGGGTGGGGGAACAATAAGGCGACAAGTTGTTATTCTATTGGTATGTACTGTCTCTTTATAGTGTTTTAAAGATTGTTCTTTCAAGTTCATCTTAGAACGTAGGATTTTATTTCCAAAGTGTAGTAAATCTTTCCTTTCTCACAGCAGGGTGTTCACATTACAAGGCTGCAATTTTTATTTGCCCATCAACTGGGCTTTTGGTGGAAATGACACACAACCAGCAGCATGATGTCCGCAAGAGTGGAAACGTGGCTGGGGCGGGGGGGGGGGGAACAACAAGGCGACAAGTTGTTATTCTATTGGTATGTACTGTCTCTTGATTGTGTTTTAAGGATTGTTCTTTCAAGTTCATCTTAGAACGTAGGATTTTATTTTTAAAGTGTAGTAAATCTTTCCTTTCTCACAGCAGGGTGTCCACATTACAAGGCTGCAATTTTTATTTGCCCATCAACTGGGCTTTTGGTGGAAATGACACACAACCAGCAGCATGATGTCCGCAAGAGTGGAAATGCGGCTGGGGGGGTGGGGGGGTGGGGGAACAATAAGGCGACAAGTTGTTATTCTATTGGTATGTACTGTCTCTTTATAGTGTTTTAAAGATTGTTCTTTCAAGTTCATCTTAGAACGTAGGATTTTATTTCCAAAGTGTAGTAAATCTTTCCTTTCTCACAGCAGGGTGTTCACATTACAAGGCTGCAATTTTTATTTGCCCATCAAGTGGGCTTTTGGTGGAAATGACACACAACCAGCAACATGATGTCCGCAAGAGTGGAAATGTGGCTGGGGGGGGGGGGGGGAACAAGAAGGCGACAAGTTGTTATTCTATTGGTATGTACTGTCTCTTTATAGTGTTTTAAAGATTGTTCTTTCAAGTTCATCTTAGAACGTAGGATTTTATTTCCAAAGTGTAGTAAATCTTTCCTTTCTCACAGCAGGGTGTTCACATTACAAGGCTGCAATTTTTATTTGCCCATCAACTGGGTTTTTGGTGGAAATGACACACAACCAGCAGCATGATGTCCGCAAGAGTGGAAACGTGGCTGGGTGGGGGGGGGGGGGAACAAGAAGGCGACAAGTTGTTATTCTATTGGTATGTACTGTCTCTTTATAGTGTTTTAAAGATTGTTCTTTCAAGTTCATCTTAGAACGTAGGATTTTATTTCCAAAGTGTAGTAAATCTTTCCTTTCTCACAGCAGGGTGTTCACATTACAAGGCTGCAATTTTTATCTGCCCATCAACTGGGCTTTTGGTGGAAATGACACACAACCAGCAGCATGATGTCCGCAAGAGTGGAAACGTGGCTGGTGTGTGTGGGGGGGGGGGTGAACAACAAGGCGACAAGTTGTTATTCTATTGGTATGTACTGTCTCTTTATTGTGTTTTAAAGTTGTGTTTTAAAGATTGTTCTTTCAAGTTCATCTTAGAACGTAGGATTTTATTTCCAAAGTGTAGTAAATCTTTCCTTTCTCACAGCAGGGTGTTCACATTACAAGGCTGCAATTTTTATTTGCCCATCAACTGGGCTTTTGGTGGAAATGACACACAACCAGCAGCATGATGTCCGCAAGAGTGGAAACGTGGCTGGGGGGGGGGGAACAAGAAGGCGACAAGTTGTCATTCTATTGGTATGTACTGTCTCTTTATAGTGTTTCAAAGATGGTTCTTTCAAGTTCATCTTAGAACGTAGCATTTTATTTCCAAAGCGCAGTAAATCTTTGCTTTCTTACAGCAGGTTGTTCGCATTACAAGGCTGCAATTTTTATTCGCCCAGCAACTGGGCTTTTGGTGAAAATGACACACCACCAGCAGCATGATGTCCATGAGAGCGGCAACGAGGGTGGGGGGGCGGAGGTGGGAACACGACAAGTTGTTATTCTATTGGTATGTACTGACGCTTTATAGTGCTTTAAAGATTGTTCCCCAAGTTCATATTGGAGCATAGAATTTCATTTCCAAAGTGTAGAAAATCTTTGCTTTCTGACAGCAGGGTGTCGCATTACAAGGCTCAATTTTTATTTGCCCATCTCATGGGATTTTGGTGGAATTGGAACACCACCAGCAGCATGATGTCCACGAGAGCGGCATATGGTGAGGTGGGGGGAGGTGGAAGCACGACAAGTTGTTATTCTATTGGGATGTACTGTCTCTTTATAGTGTTTTAAAGATTGTTCGTTCAAGATCACATTAAAATGTAGCATTTTATTTCTAAAGTGTAGTTAATCTTAGCTTTCGCACGGCAGGTAGTTCTTATTATGAGGCTGCAATTTTTATTTGCCCATCACCTGGGCTTTAGGTGGAAATGACACACCACCAGCAGCATGATGTCCACGAGATTGTCACGAAGGGGAGTGGGTGGGGGAGTGGTGGTGGAGGGCCGAAGAACGGGTAGACAACAAGTTGTTATTCTATTGGTATGTAAGGTCTCTTTATAGTGTTTTAAAGACTGTTCTTTCAAGTTCATCTTAGATGGTAGCATTTTATTTCCAAAGTGTAGTAAATCTTTGCTTTCTCACAGCAGGGTGTTCACATTACAAGGCTGCAATTTTTATTTGCCCATCAACTGGGCTTTTGAAGGAAATGACACTCCACCAGCAGCATGATGTCCTCGAGAGTGATAAGGAGAAGGACATACTGTTTTGGAGGTCAGGGTAAAAAACGTGTTTTAATAAATAATAAGACGTCTATTTTAACTTAAATGATATTTATTGGTTTAGATAGTAAGCTACTTTTCACACTTATTCTTTTGTTAAAATGTGTTTGGAATGCATTGTAACCTATATTGCTACATAATTATTAAAAAAAATGATTGACTCTGTTGGAGTAATATTTTCGCTGATTTCTGAAGTCATTTTATCCAGTGTAATATGATACTCCACGGGGAGGGGGGGCTATAGCCTCCATAGCCCCCCCCCCAGCCCTCCTTGACACTGCCCCATTGCGGTACTGAGCCAAATGATTTTCGGAAACCAAGAAATACTGCATCTACCTGGTTGCCTTGATCCAAAGATTTCAGTATGTCATGTGAGAAAAGTGCGAGTTGTCTCACACGATCGATGTTTTCCAAACCCATGCTGGTTGGCATCGAGGACGTTATTCTGTTTGGGATACCTCATTATGTTTGAGTTCAGAATATGTTCCAAGATTCTACAACAAATCGATGTCAAGGATATACGGTAGTTTTGTGGGACGCTTCTACTACCCTTCTTGTAGATGTGTGTGATCCGTGCCTTTTTCCAAGAACTGGGCACGGTTTTTTGTTCGGGTGATCTATGACATTATAGTTAGAAGTCAGCCGCAATTCAGCATAGTGTCTGACGGGGTTTCCATTGGTGCCTGGAGCTTTGTTCAGTTTTAAATACTTCAGCTGTTTGTCGACACCACTGAAACTAATAATTATGTCATTCATCTTTTCAGTGGTACGAGGATTGAATTGGGACAATTATTCTGGGTTTTCCTCTGTAAACGAACATGTGAAATCGGAGTTAAGCATTTCAGCTTTTGCTTTGTTACCCTCAATTTCAGTTCCTGTCTCATTCGCTAGCGACTGGACACTAGCTTTGGTGCCATTAAGAGACTTTACGTATGACCGGAATTTCTTTGGATTTTGTGAAACGTCGTGTGACAATATTCTGCTATGGTATTCGTTGAAGGCATCACACATTCACAGCAAACGAAGGTGTACAAACATGTCCCAACCTAACGACGACCTCGTAATTCATAATATATTTATAAAAGATAGTTTAATATCCGTGACAACCACGATTATTAATTTAAGCTATGCTGTTAGGTTCCAAGCCCGCTTCCATAGCCGAACTGTAGCCAGCGCAGTAGCTCAGCTTGTTCACTCAGGGTATTGGAAACTCTCTTGATCAAAAGCTGAGTGAGGTTCACATCGAGAGAAATTGGAAATGTGTCATGCGACACTCTCAAAGAACCATTGAAGACATAACACGAAGAGACGGATCAAAAGTAAGAATATGAAAAAAGGAGAAAAAAAGGAAAGAAAAACGGGTCATCGCGTCTGACTCTCTTGCGGAGGATCTGGGTTCAGTTCCCAGTATCGTGCTTTCATGGAATTTTTACTCGGTGGGAGGACTAGAACGAGTTGTACCCATGTCTTGATACCAACTGAGGAACTACTTGAGTGAGTAGTAGCGGCTCCCATGTCTAAAAAAAAGTAGTCCACAACAGCCGTGAGAGTGGTGTAATGACCCCATGTTCCTCCATACCGCATCCGGGGTCAACGAACCTCTCTCGTGGGCCTCGTACGACATCTGAATGACGTGGCCAGTGGCGGATACAGAAAAACCTCAAGAAGGGGGCGCTAAAGATATCTTGAGGTAGCTTTACTTTTACCGTAATAAAAAATAATCAAGTCACAGGCAAAGTTTAATTCTCGAATAAAGATTTTTTTCTCACTAAAAAATCCAACGCCAGTACACTTTGCACTGAAACACACACAGTCACCCTCCGCGTATTTCTAATATCTCTAAGCACAACACTGACTGAAGTCCGTGTCAATAGCTAGTAATCGTAGTTGTTCACTTTTATCACTTCCAAGTTATCGCAACGATCGTAGCTTTCAAAAAGCGGCTCTACTTCCCTTATGTATGTGGCTCGGTTATTTCGAGAACATTCGCTGTCAGAATGTCCGCTTCCAGACTTTTATGTAGTGTGAACAAACACCTACTGTTAAAAGCGACTAGCCAGTATGTACCTTACGACGCAACGCACAATATAAGGGCGAGTTTCCAATGATGACGTCATCCGGCAATTTACGTGTGTGGAACTCTTATTGTCGATTGCGTTACTTTCTAGTGCATTCGATGTTTTTAATGCATTCCTATGTAACAATGCGTTTTTAGGAATTTTCTCGAAAGTCACTATTACCGGAGATATACACGTCTATAGTTTCGTAATACGAGTTACGTATGGGAAACTATTGTTACATTATTAGTAAAAATGTCGTTAACGAGTCTCTATGAATTACTATTATTAATACTTTACAATCAACTGATCACTCTCACTCTTGACTAATCTTCACACTTGCACTTGCTTCAACTATGACTTTATACTTATTCATTCTTGTCTCAATATTTCTGCTTCTGAATGTAAATTAGCTTCCTATTCGGCGAATAGTCCGTATTTATAACGCTACGTATCGAAAGTTCTCTGTACGAGAAAACAGTAGCATTTTCGTGACTTATCTCGAAGAAATGACAGACAGAATAACGTACAGAGGTCACTATAATGGCCGCGACTTTTCGTTCAAATGGCTCTGAGCACTATGGAACTTAACTTCTGAGGGCATCAGTCCCCTAGAACTTAGAACAACTTAGGGCTAATTAACGTAAGTACATCACACACATCCATGCCCGAGGCAGGATTCGAACCTGCGACTGTAGCGGTCGCGCGGTTCCAGACTGTAGCGCCTAGAGCCGCTCGGCCACAACGGCCGGCGCCGCGACTTTTCTCGTAGGTGTATGTTAGCTGTCTATGTGCCAGACAGAAATACGCTGTAGCAGACGCGCGTGCTGCTTAGGAAAGTACAATTACTCCATGCAGTCGAGTCGACTGGCAAAAGAAACGAAGTAATAGCGTGATGGTGACTGGCGGGAGCGGCGGGGGTGGCAGGGTGGCAATGTGTGCGGCCCTGCAAGGGGGGGGGGGGGGGGAGGGGGGTAGGACTCGTACCAGATAAGACTAACAGGGAATATTGAACGTGTACAGAGAAGGGCAGCACGAATGGTCACAGGTTGTTTAATCCTTGGGAGAGTGTCACGGAGATACTGAAGGAACTGAACCGTCAGACTCTTCTAGCCAGACGTAAGCTATCCCGAGAAGAGTGCAAGGGATAAGACCGTGCAGTCGCGCTATTCGTCTGTGTCCACAGTGGCTCAGATGGACAGAGCGTCTGCCGTGTAAGCAGAAGATCCCGGGTTCGAGTCCCGGTCGGCGCACACATTTTCAACTGTCTCCATCTAGGTATGTCAATAACACCTGTCGGCAGCTGAGGGTTTCAATTAATTATCATTTTCAAATGGTTCAAATGGCTCTGAGCACTATGGGATTTAACTGCTGAGGTCATCAGTCCCCTAGAACTTAGAACTACTTAAACTTAACTAACCTAAGGACATCATACACATCCATGCCCGAGGCAGGATTCGAACCTGCGACCGTAGCGGCCGCGCGGCTCCAGACTGTAGCGCCTAGAACCGCTCGGCCACTCTGGCCGGCTAATTATCATTTATCTTGAGAAAGTCAATTAAGAGAGTTTCAAGAATCGGCTTAAAATGATTACTCTGGAGACATACTACAACCCTCACTCACATAGGGATCATGTGGGTAAGATTAGAATAATTACTGCACGTGACACACACACACACACACACACACACACACACACACACACAGGCATTCAAAAACCATTCTTCCCGCGCTCCATACGTGAATGGAACAGGAAAAAAACGTAATAGCTCGTACAATGGGATGTACCATATGCCATGCGCCTGGCGGTAGTTTGTAGAGTACAGATGTAGATGCAGAATAAACCGAGTATCAATTAAATTATTAATCTTGGTTGTCACAAATATTTGACTGCTTTTTCTCTCCTATCGCAGCAATTTAAGCTGTGCTATTACGCATACTGCAAAGTTGCGTATTTCGTTGTGGTACAAGTAACTAGTAAGACTCCATAAAAGCGGGATCCAATTCTCATTAATTCGCGAGTGCCCAGCTCCGAGTTAACAGGTGCAGAACCGCATTTTGCCTTCTGACGTGTGCGTCGCAGCCTGTCGTAGGTTTCGGCAGAGGACAGCAGGGCGGTTGGGTGACATCGTGGTGTTTACAAATCCTAATGTCGAAGTTTCGCTGAGTCCCAACCTGACCACAAACTTTGTCGCATATCCTGTGTTGACCAGTTCACGTGCCCTAATAACAGGTTCTGTAGCAGGCAGTGTCGCCCGGGCGTTCGTGCGCGCGTTGTTATGAACTGTAAACTTGCTCCAACCCATATTTAGCAAGTCAGTTTTGTAAGTGCTGTGTGGTTGATACGTGAGAATTGTTTTAGAAAACATCGTAGCAGATATTTTGAATCGTTCTCTCGGAGACTGTCGAAATTTAGGACCAATCTCAGTTGCAAATCAGAATATTCGGAGGTGAGCATGGCGACATCGGGTGCGTCGTAGTTCTGTTGCGTAGCGCTATTGTAAACAATTTCTAGGTCGACAGAAGTGTCCGATCCCACGCGTCGTCTTTGACCCGTGACGTAAGGGTGTTGTCGTGTGTGACGTCATCCTGCAAGATTTAATTTTAAAACGAAGTGGACTCAATGAGTTAAATTTGCCGGTGAAAACTGTGTATGGGCATTTCGGTAAGATACCTCTTTCAAGTTTTTAAGTAATATCAGTTCTGGCTGTGGTTCATGTTTTATAGAAGCAGACTTCAGTGGTTCCTACTTCCAGCTTTTGTAGAGTTAACTTAAGTCATTCCACATTCCTTCAGGTGGAATTTGTGGAAACAAGATATTTGTGAATGCTTGAGTGAATGACGAGTAAAGTTAGTAGTTGTGGATGACCCCCCCCCCCCTCAACTTTACTTCGCTGTTTCATAGTTTACTGACTACATATTGCATGCCGCCAATTCCAGTAACACAACTCAAAAAATCCAATATTTGAGAAAGTCGACTTACACAATATAAAACTTAGATTGAAATTATATAAACTTTTTTTAAGTTTAAAGTAAGCGTTATTGGCAGTAAATTCCATTACAGTTTTCATGTATGTTGGGCACTCCACACGTATTTTTCAGTGACAAACTAAAAAATGGCGTTTTTCGACCTGGGTAACTTTTTTGTGGGTGTGCTATATATACGGTACAGAGGGAAAAGTGCCGAAAACCAGACACGCAATTTTTTTATTTAAAAAAATAAAGTAGTAAAAATCAACTTTTAAAGGCACAGGATACTTACTTTATATTACCATTTATATTTTAGTCTTAAAAAAATAATTAAAATTATTTTTAAAAAATGTGAGTTCTGAAAATAACTGCCAAAATTGGAGCCTCCAAAAAATAATCATAGTAGTACCAAATAAAATGTGAAATTGCTATCAAATAAGAGAGTACACAATCTAGTTTCAGATTAAGTGTAATATAGCACCAATCAGAAGATTATAGAATTTCTGTCACGTTTGCTGAAAACAAGAGCCCTGTAGTAGACATTCCTACAGGCTTTCTTTCTGAATGTGGGTCGACAGAAGCGTCCGATCCCGCGCGTCGGCTTTGACCCGTGACGTAAGGGTGTTGTGTGTGACGTCATGACGGCGCGGAGTTTGGTTTGTGCGTGTAGCGCGTTTCTAGATGTCGTCGTGTTGTGGTTTGTTGTGCCCTCTGGTGGTATGTTCAGGTTAACGTTTTTGTGGTTTTGTGTGAAGGTTAATTTAGTTTTGTTCGCTGTACGTTGTGTGGTAATTTTAGTAAAATTAATCGGTTGTTTTTGTTCAGGAATGGATATGACGGTTAAAATTAACAGTGCGCGTCTGAGGGATATGATGGGGAACACTCCTTTGGAACTGATCAAGTTTTTGCAGCTTTTCGGTTTAATTGCCGAGGTTGTGAAATGCTCTATTTGTGGCGAAGAAATCAATTTGGCTAAAGTTCCGGCGTCTCGGATCAGGGACGGTTATATGTGGAGCTGTCGAAAAGACATTTGGCGTCCCATACAGCGCGGTTCCTGGTTCGAGAAGTCCAGGTTTGGCATGCGCGAGATTGTACTGGTGACTTATTATTTTTGTTATAGAACCCCACAAAGTTTTTCCGCGCATGAGACTACATCTACATGTACATTTATACTCCGCAAGCCACCCAACGGTGTGTGGCGGCGGGCACTTTACGTGCCATAGTCATTACTTCCCTTTTCTGTTCCAGTCGCGTATGGTTCGCGGGAAGAACGACTGTCTGAAAGCCTCCGTGCGCGCTCGAATCTCTCTAATTTTACATTAGTGATCTCCTCGGGGGGTATAAGTAGGGGGAAGCAATATATTCGATACCTCATCCAGAAACGCACCCTCCTGAAACCTGGCGAGCAAGCTACACCGCGATGCAGAGCGCCTCTCTTGCAGAGTCTGCCACTTGAGTTTGCTAAACATCTCCGTCAACCCGATCTGGTACGGATCCCACACTGATGAGCAATACTCAAGTATAGGTCGAACGAGCGTTTTGTAAGCCACCTCCTTTGTTGTTGGACTACATTTTCTAAGGACTCTCCCAATGAATCTCAACCTGGCACCCGCCTTACCAACAATTAATTTTATATGATCATTCCACTTCAAATCGTTCCGCACGCATTCTCCCAGATATTTTACAGAAGTAACTGCTACCAATGTTTGTTCCGCTATCATATAATCATACAATAAAGGATCCTTCTTTCTATGTATTCGCAATACATTACATTTGTTTATGTTAAGTGTCAGTTACCACTCCCTGCACCAAGTGCCTATCCGCTGCAGATCTTCCTGCATTTCGCTACAATTTTCTAATGCTGCAACTTCTCTGTATACTACAGCATCATCCGCGAAAAGCCTCATGGATCTTCCGACACTATGTACTAGGTCATTTATATATATTGTGAAAAGCAATGGTCCCATAACACTCCCCTGTGGCACGCCAGAGGCTACTTTAACGTCTGTAGACGTCTTTCTATTGATAACAACATGCTGTGTTCTGTTTGCTAAAAACTCTTCAATCCAGCCACACAGCTGGTCTGATATTCCGTAGGCTCTTACTTTATCAGGCGACAGTGCGGAACTGTATCGAACGCCTTCCGGAAGTCAAGGAAAATAGCATCTACCTGGGAGCCTGTATCTAATATTTTCTGGGTCTCATGAACAAATAAAGCGAGTTGGGTCTCACACGATCGATGTTTCCGGAGTCCATGTTGATTCCTACAGAGTAGATTCTGGGTTTCCAAAAACGACATGATACTCGAGCAAAAAACATGTTCTAAAATTCTACAACAGATCGACGTCAGACATATAGGTCTATAGTTTTGCGCATCTGCTCGACGACCCTTCTTGAAGACTGGGACTACCTGTGCTCTTTTCCAATCATTTGGAACCTTCCGTTCCTCTAGAGACTTGCGGTACACGGCTGTTAGAAGAGGGGCAAGTTCTTTCGCGTACTCTGTGTAGAATCGAATTGGTATCCCATCAGGTCCAGTGGACTTTCCTCTGTTGAGTGATTCCAGTTGCTTTTCTATTCCTTGGACACTTATTTCGATGTCAGCCATTTTTTCGTTTGTGCGAGGATTTAGAGAAGGAACTGCAGTGCGGTCTTCCTCTGTGAAACACTTTGGAAAAAGGTGTTTAATATTTCAGCTTTACGCATGTCATCCTCTGTTTCAATGCCATCACCATCCCGGAGTGTCTGGATATGCTGTTTCGAGCCACTTACTGATTTAACGTAAGACCAGAACTTCCTAAGATTTTCTGTCAAGTCATAGCCCTCCTTACGCTAACTTTGACATAGCTTAGCTTCTGTTTGTCTGAGAGGTTTTGGCTGCGTTTAAACTTGGAGTGAAGCTCTCTTCGCTTTCGCAGTAGTTTCCTAATTTTGTTGTTGTACCACGGTGGGTTTTTCCCGTCCCTCACAGTTTTACTCGGCACGTACCCGTCTAAAACGCATTTTACGATTGCCTTGAACTTTTTCCATAAACACTCAACATTGTCAGTGTCGGAACAGAAATTTGCGTTTTGATCTGTTAGGTAGTCTGAAATCTGCTTTCTATTACTCTTCCTAACAGTAAACCTTGCTCCCTTTTTTTATATTCCTAGTAACTTCCATATTCAGGGATGCTGCAACGGCCTTATGATTACTGATTCCCTGTTCTTCGCTTACAGAGTCGAAAAGTTCGGGTCTGTTTGTTATCGGTAGGTCCAAGATGTTATCTCCACGAGTCGGTTCTCTGTTTAATTGCTCGAGGTAATTTTCGGATAGTGCACTCAGTATAATTTCACTCGATGCTCTGTCCCTACCACCCGTCCTAAACATCTGAGTGTCCCAGTCTATATCTGGTAAATTGAAATCTCCACCTAAGACTATAACATGCTGAGAAAATTTATGTGAAATATATTCCAAATTTTCTCTCAATTGTTCTGCCATTAATGCTGCTGAGTCGGGAGGTCGGTAAAAGGAGCCAATCATTAACCTAGCTCGGTTGTTGAGTGTAACCTCCACCCATAATAATTCACAGGAACTATCCACTTCTACTTCACTACAGGATAAACTACTAGTAACAGCGACAAACACGCCACCACCGGTTGCATGCAATCTATCCTTTCTAAACACCGTCTGTGCATTTGTAAAAATTTCGGCAAAATGTATCTCTGGCTTCAGCCAGCTTTCTGTACCTATAACGATTTCAGCTTCGGTGCTTTCTATCAGCGCTTGAAGTTCCGGTACTTTACCAATGCAGCTTCGACAGTTTACAATTACAATACCGATTGCTGCTTGGTCCCCGCATGTCCTGACTTTGCCCCTCACCCTTTGAGGCTGTTGCCTTTCTGTACTTGTCCGAGGCCATCTAACCTAAAAAAAAAACGCCCAGTCCACGCCACACAACCCCTGCTACCCGTGTAGCCGCTTGCTGCGTGTAGTGGACTCCTGACCTATCCAGCGGAAGCCGAAAACCCACCACCCTATGGTGCAAGTCGAGGAATCTGCAGCCCACACGGTCGCAGAACCGTCTCAGCCTCTGATTCAGACCCTCCACTCAGCTCTGTACCAAAGGTCCGCAGTCAGTCCTGTCGACGATGCTGCAGATGGTGAGCTCTGCTTTCATCCCGCTAGCGAGACTGGCAGTCTTCACCAAATCAGATAGCCGCCGGAAGCCAGAGAGGATTTCCTCCGATCCATAGCGACACACACCATTGGTGCCGACATGAGCGACCACCTGCACATGGGTGCACCCTGTACCTTTCATGGCATTCGGAAGGACCGTTTCCACATCTGGAATGACTCCCCCCGCTATGCACACGGAGTGCACATTGGTTTTCTTCCCCTCTCTTCCTGCCATATCCCTAAGGGGCCCCATTACGCGCCTGGACTGGTGTGAGTGAGAGGAGTGTGCTTGATTGGTTTTCTTTTTGCCGTGAAGTGTGTTCAGAGTTCGTTAGGTATAGGGGTAAGTACAGGTGTGTGTGAGTGCCTGTGTGTGATAGTGGAGGCCAACCAAGTTCGTAGCGCCGGAACTTTTTTGAGGTAAGTTTTTATTTTTTTGTTTTTAGTGTATGTGTAGTGTGTTGGGGTCGATGGAAGTGTTTTATTGAAATGTGTGGCTGTGAATGTTGGTATTGGTATCGGGACATGGTTTTGAGCTATATAGGTCAAGGGAAGTGTCCGATTCCAGATGATATTGTGTTTAGTGGTATTTGGGGGGGGGGGGGGGGGTTTGTGATGTCGGTTTTTTTTCGTCGTTTCGCGTGTTCTGTATGGGGGTTGGCTGTCTAAATTTGTTTATATTTAGTTCGTCCCCACCCAAAAAACCCCATTTTCCACGCTTGTCCCGTTAGTGTCATATGGCTTTTTGTGGAACGTGTGTGTGTTTGTTTTTCGATGTACTTTCGTCTTCATAATGTGTACGTAACGACTTTATATGCACCATATTGGAATCGTGGTTTATGGTAGTTTCCGCCGTATTTGTGACGTCATGGGTCAAAGCAGACGGGCGGGATCGGACGCTTCCTTATTTCCGAAACTTCCATAGCAAGGCAATACTAAATCAGCTCATCAAATTTTTACCCAAAATTGTAAGTCTACATGTTTTAGCTGCTTCCTCGATTGTACTGTTTCTCATTTATTTATTTATTTATTTATTTATTTATTTATTCTTTGCCCATGGACTCCAGCTGAAAAGTATTGGGTGTGTCATACAATAGGCTATTAACATCAAACTTGATTTCATTATATATGAATGAAACAAATGATTAAACAGAAATAGTCCATAATCATACAAAGGTATTACATGTTTCACATTATATGTACATACAAATCCAAACAACATACATGATAATTTTAATGATATAACATATTAAACACCATCTTAGTATTCACTCAAACTGTATATACATTTCTCTGTGAGATATAGTTTCAAATGATTTTTAAAACATTTTAGGTCTGTTTCTTTTTTAATGATTTTGGGGAGTTTATTAAAAAACCTTTTGCCTGCTTCTTCTGGGGCAGTCATAGACAGTTTTAGATTTCTGTTTATCATGTAGTAATTTTCATTTCCTCTTGTACCGTGTTTGTGTACATCTTTATTTAGGAGGTGTTTATCACTTGACGTTACCGCCATTATGCTTTGGTATATGTACAGTGAATATACTGTCATAATATTATAGTATACAAAAGCTTGCCTACAGGTCTGTCTTGGTGGTATTTTTGCAATGCATCTCACTGCCCTTTTCTGAATTGTGAATATTCTTTTTAGGTAGCCAGCTTGTGCACTTCCCCATATATGAAGTGAATAAGACAAATGTGGGAAGACAAGTCCATAATACATTGATCTGAGGACTTTATCATCCACAGTCTTAGCTGTTTTATGCATGATGAAGATCTGTTTGTTTATCTTTTTACACAGTGCATCAATGTGCTCCCCCCATGCCAAATGTTTGTCTATTATAGTTCCTAGAAAATTTGTGCTGGTTACTTCTTTAATAGTCTTTCCATTTATATTAACATTTATAATTTTCACTATGCTTGGTCTGAAATACTACATTCATTGTTTTAGACTGATTCATAAACAGGTTGTTTCCTGTTAAATATTTATTTGCATTTTCGATAGTCACGAGTGCTTCCTTCTCAAGCTCCTCCTTTGTGTCAGCTGTGCAAATGATTGTTGTGTCATCAGCATACATTATAAGTTTTTTATTTATATAGCTAGGGAAGTCATTTACATAGAGTATAAATAGTATTGGCCCAAGCACAGACCCTTGCGGCACACCATGTTTAACTGTTTGTAATTCTGATCTGTAGTTTGTTATATTTCCCCCACTAGTATGTCTGATTTCTGTACATTGTTTCCTATTTGTAATGTATGATTTATGTATGTCATAGCATTTTCCTCTAATTCCATACTGATATAATTTCATCATTAATTTTGAGTGATTCACACAATCAAATGCCTTAGATAGGTCCATAAAAATCCCACAAGTCTTTTG